>NC_089528.1:29239707-29539707 GCF_963924715.1 Thunnus thynnus
GTGTTTTGAGGGACTTTTGTAAGTAATTTCAGAGTATAATGAGTTAGAACAGTGACATAATTTTTCATGTTTCTGTCATAAAAAAATATTATGTATATTCAAATACAATATGTTATACTTTACTACTTACGCTTACACTTTGGTGATGTTCTGTGATCTTGTGTATGGTGAAACAACTTTGCAGCGATAATCTGCTAAGATTATAATAATGATCTGTATCTGTTGTTGGTATTGTACCCACTTTCAAATGTGATATTAAACCCAGGAAGACATTCTCTGGTTTGTGAGTCTTTTATTACAGAAACTGCCACCACAGTTTCATATCTAAAAATCATAGCTGTTTGGGGCCCCTATTAGTTGGGGATACTGCACTGCCGTTTTGAGCTGAACTTTTGTAGGATGCCCTGTTTTATTTACTTCCTGTCACTCATGATGAGAGCGTATCATGGAAGAGGAACAACTGATTCATTCAGTTGAAATGAAAGGTTATCTCTATGATACCTCCTCATTTCACTACAAAAACCTAAATAAGGTAGCAGCTAGCTGGAGCCACCTGTGAGACCAGGGTTTGATTCCCAACTAAAGCATGTGGTATAGTTTTTTTTCAGTTCCATTAAAATAATTCATTTAGATAACAAATTTCAATGTGCTGAATATTATGTGAATGTCTAAATATAATCTATATTTAACCAGTGTGCTAGAGTAACAGCTAATGATGACCAATTACAGTTTGAAAATGTAATATTAACCAATGCTGAAGATCCAATTTGACTATAATATTAATTTCATTAATATATGCTGTAGCAGAATGGATATGTATTCCTGTCTGGTCTAAGCAGGTCTGTGGTGAATTGCTTTTGCGATCACTAGCCAATCATTGTCTCTGGGCACTCTGTAAAGTCAGGTAGCTGTTGTCTGAGCGCTTCCCTGACGCTGAATGCACGCCCGTCTCCTGTTCACCTGACTTCCGCAACTGCTGCAGGTACGTGAGTAGTTTCTGTGTTTGGTCCTTAGATTATTATTAGTTGCTTGTGTTACTCATTTATGATTTTGGAAATCCCTCCGTGGTGACTCACCTCCCTCAGAAGTGACCTTCTCGTAGATCGCTGTTGGTAGGTCCACTCCTCCTTTGCTCTGTAATTGTATTATGCTGCGTGTAGTAAATGGGTGTTTTATTGTGTGTAGCAGCAGAATAGGAACAATAGACGCTCCCTCCCCCCCTGAGTCCACAGATGCTGCCTGATTAGTATGCAGCCAACTACGGCACCAAGTTTTTTTTTTTTTTTTTTTTTTTTGGTAGTTGTCATTCTTGTTTTTTAATTTGGACATTTTGTCATGTATCACGGGGACTGTGGGTTTGGGTCAGCGTTTAGCAGCTTCACTCGGGAGCTGCTGAGCAAACTCTGACTCACGCTGCTGCTTTGCCTGTAGCTGCTGTTAATGATCATCACCTTTGTCCATACTAAGTTTCCATCATTTGTCCTTTTTTAGCCTGAGCCGTTTTAATTATGTGAGTGTGCGTTGTGTTGTACGTGGGGTGTTGTTGTTGTTGTTGTTGTTTGTTTAGCCCCAATTTGTAAATCACAGGTTTGACCATCTTCCGTGAGTGATCTTGTTTTGCTTAGTTTAGTTCATTAATTTGACATTTGTCTGCAAGTACAGGACTGAATATTGTTTATTGTGGTGTAGTTTGTGTTTATTTTGCTCTTAAGTTGCCGGTTAGGTTCCACCATCTGACCAACTGATCATTTTGGAGACTGTTTAGTTTATTTGTTTGTTCTTTCCCCTTTTCTTTGTTTTGTTACACCACTGGCAGGAGGCCCTTTCTTTCTACAGCTGTTGATAACCAGTGTTAAGCATTTCAATATCAGGTTAACTATAATATGTTTGTTTGTTTGGTTGAATAACTTCACTAATTGTATATATTCCCTTTTTTTATTATTCAGAAGCTAAGCTGGTGCTTGTAGGTGGTGGTACCTCCTTTCCTGTGTGTTGTGTTCATCTGAGCATTCCTGGATTTGACCCTTCACCTTTTTGTGTGTGTTGATGGTGTGTGCATGTGTGACTCTCTTCTGGATGCCTCTCCTTCTCCCCCTCCACTGGTAAGCCTCAGCTCTGAATAATTCCCCTGCCACTTTTTAATATGTGTGGATGGTATGCTTAATGGCTCTTTTATTCATTTTGACCATTGTTAAATAAAAAAATATTGATGTGTATTGTTTGAATACACACATGACACCACAACAGCAGTGGAGAAGCAAAGAGTGCATGCACTAAGATGTGTTCACTGTTCACAACAAGGGAACGTTGCACAGACAGTTCTACTCTTTGATGAAATGGTGTTGTACCCATTTCATCAAAGAGTAAAAGAGTGAAAAAGATGCTAGAATCAAGCTTCAATAACAAAATGTATCTGTAGTAGCGATATTTTGGGATCGATCCGCCCACCCCTATCAAGGAAAGAACAAGAAGAGTGAAGAGAGAGCCAGAAGGGACATTTTTTTTTCATAAGATGGCAAAGCCATGACCAGCCCTACTCCCCTGACATTCTTACCCTAACCCTAACCAATCTCACGTATCATGGCTAAAACTAACCAACCCAACCAACTGTAAGCCTCAAATGTTAGCTGTTGCTGAGTTCAGTAAAGTTGCTCAACAGTTCGTTCATCTCCTGTGATTCATTCACCAACATCATAGTTGTGTTTATGCAGATTCGGTGCACAGTGCAATTTCGGCCATCCACTAATTAGAGGGTAGTTTGTCTCTGACATGTTTGTGTTCATGTTTCAGGGTTAACCATGGAGACCCTTTTGATTTTCATCTTCACCACCTTCATCTTTATGGTACTACACTCAAGGTAAAACTCTGGTTTGCTATTGATTTTTAAAGAGGCATTTTTCATTAAGTTAGTATAATAACAACTGTCAACCGTGAGCCTGCTGGAGGATCTGATCTGGATCAATGACATCTTTTAAATCACTTTCAAGTATTATCTGTTTTATTATTACTGTTTTAATCTTATATTGTTAAGTATTTTATTCAATTTCTCCATTTTGTATCATTTGTCTGATTTTTTTTTTTTTTTTTAAATTTTATTGCAGTCCTGAAGATTTAATCCTCGTTTAGCCATGTAAAGCAAGTTGTTGTTGTTGTTGTTGTTATTTTTATATAAATGCAGTAATAAAACAAAATGTCATCTAAAAAGTGTAATTAGCCATTAAGAGCCTCTTGTGGAAATTACTTTTACAGAAAGAGGTGTGGGGTTTTTCCCATTCACTTCAATACAGTCAGTTTGTCTCCAGGCTCTAGTTGCTGTCAGTGGAACTGCAGCCGCGGACGGCAGCTGAAAATGTTGGTTAACTTTGATCTTTGGTGCTGAAAACCAACCAGGTGATCAAGAACAAAGTCAGTTTCACACTGAAAAGATACAGAGTGGATGTGTTAGGTGATCAAGCTTGAATTAAAATTTCATCCTCAAAATTCAAATCTAATTTGCGTCATGAATCCTTAAAAGTTGGGTCTTTAATCTGCCTTCAGTTTTTCAACAAGGCTGTTTTTTCTCTTCACATCTTGAAGGATTAATCAGTAAAACTTCACTATTTCCTCCCTGCAGATGTTCATTGTGGAGCGCGACTGTTGCATCAAGTGTGTTCATGATGATCTCAACATATATGTGTAAGTATTGTGATGTGAATGAGCTGTGGGACTCACTAATCAGTGATGTGATCAGCATGGACTCATTGTCTCATTGAGACTCGTTGTCGGCATATTTTGGAATGATATCTATGAATATCTGGGGTGTCCTGAATTTGCATTTTGAAAATTCAGGTGCTTCACAGAGGTGAACTATTTTCTCTCTGTCACTCAGCCTCTCTCACCCGTTTCACCTGCTGCTGCTGTAAAGGGCATAAGAGGAGCTCATGTGATTAGTCATTACTGAAGCTCTCCCCAACTCCACCTGCTGACTCTGTTTACCTCCCACTAATAATGTCTCTCCTTGACTTTGTGCATGGCTGTGCAAAAACAGGAAAATAGGTCCCAAATATCTTTAGGCTTTTTGTTTTTTGTACTTTAACCTATTGAATCCATTGCTCAGCTGAAGTCTGCTGAGATGATTTTTTAGCATTTTCATGATTTGAGTTGAGTAATCAAATCTTTATGTCTTTAATAGACATTTAACATCTTACAGTACAATAAACTGACAGTCATTATGTTAAAATAGCCAGTTTGCAGTCATGAACCACAATTCAGCCATATTTAGACATCAAAGGTCAAGTCAAAAATATTAAAATATTACAAATAACCCAGTATGGTTCTTAGAATTCTCCTTAAACAATAACTTTGGGCCATTTTTACAAGATATTGTAACCTTACTCAAAGAAACCAAATACATAAAAATAAATATGAAAGAAAGCATTAAGAATGTTCAACTAGGAGATGAAACGCGTACCTTAAAACTGTGTATTATAGACACACTTTGAGGCTTTCCAACCATAGTTATCCAACCCTAATGTGGACTAACTGAACACATTTCATGAATACACATAGCATTAATCGTTTGTCCTTTTTTCAGTCTTCGAGTCTACATCTCCCACAAACTACAGCAGTAATGAGCGGATCAGGATTGTGATGGTGGGGAAGACTGGAGTTGGGAAGAGCGCCACAGGAAACACCATTCTGGGAAAACAGTGCTTTAAATCTGAGTTCTCCCCTAAATCTTTGACTACACACTCTGAAAAGGCTTCTGGTGAAGTGGATGGACAAAAGGTTGCTGTAATTGACACTCCAGGCCTGTTTGACACCAGGAACACTGAAGAGGAAACCGTTAAAGATATTGCCAAGTGCATCTCCTATGCTTCACCTGGACCTCATATCTTCCTGGTCATCATCAAACTGGACAGATTCACAGAGGAAGAAAAGCAGACTATACAAATAATTCAAACAATCTTTGGTGAGGAAGCCTACAAATACAGCATGGTTCTCTTTACCCATGGTGACCTGCTCAAAGGGAAAACTATTGAGGAGTTCTTGAAAGACAGCAAAGATCTGCAGGAACTTGTGGCCAAATGTAACAATCAGTACCACGTGTTCAATAATGAGATGAAGGATCGTTCTCAGGTCAGAAAGCTTCTTGATAAGATAAGAAATATAAATGTGCAGAATGGAGGAAGCTACTACACCACCGAAATGTTCCAAAAGGCAGAGAGAGCGATAGAAGAGGAGAAACAACGAATCCTGAAAGAGAGAGAAGAGCAGAACCGCAAAGAGCAGGAGAAGCTGAGGAAGGAACTAGAGGAAGAATATCAGCAAAAGCTCAGACAAGTGAAGGGTGACACTGAGAGAGAGACTACATTAAAGGAAGAATATGAAAAAAACAGTAAAGAGAAAATGTTAAAACTGTGGGAAAAGCAAGAAGAGCAGGCCAGAGAGGAAGCTGAGGAGAGCGACTGGGTCACCAAACTGCTAATGTCATTTTTTCAGTGGTTGCTTAGTTTCTTTAATCCACTTCCAGGCTGGAAGTGGATTAAAGTCAAAAATGCAAAAGCTGGAAATGCAAAAGTAATTCAATTATAGGACTAATAAATAACCAATTTGTCTTTACATGAAAAAATGAATGAAGATCTGTTCTGAGTAACAAATACAACAAATAAAAGTTTGACACTTAGAGGCTGTTTGACACTATGAGAGATGAAGAGACAACAGTTAAAGATATTGCTCAGTGCATTTCTTATGCTTCTCCTGGACCCCATACCTTCCTGGTAGTACAGCCAGTAATATGTGTTCATTAATGACTTTAAGGATCATTCTCAGGTCAAACAGCTGCTCAAGAAGATCAGAATGGAGCCACTACACCACTAAAATGTTCCAAAGAGCAGAGAGAGCAATCAAAGAGAAGAAACAACAACAATAAACATGAGAAAAAAACTGAAGGAACACCAAGAATTTCAAGCTAGAAGCTGAGAAGAGAAATTCAATAATCCAGCTGGTAATTCAAATGATTCATGTCAGTTTATCTCTAGTTTTGCAAATCATCTATCAGTTAATAAAAAAAAGATCCAAACACAAGAACTCACCCACCTCCACACAGCGAGAGCAAATTAAGGTGAAATCTGCTGTTGTCGTGGAATTACTCAACAACTGTTTATCCATAAAATAAAGATGTATTCAAAGCAAAACAAGTAAAAGACTGTTGCTGATCCTAACGTCCCACACAGGATAGAAAAAGTTCTCTCTTGTCGTCATTTGGTCCTGCAGGACTTTTATACCCAGAAAAAAGGAGGGAAAATACAAAAAAGTGAGAGAATTTAATATGTTTAATATGTGCACAAATACAGACACCAAATGTCATGAAGAACACAGAGAAGGTTTGGATCAGCAGCTACTCTGATTGCTTTTACACTTTTATAGCCAGCAGGTGGTCAGATGAGTCTCATGTGTGATGAAGGGTCGGAAAGGAAACTGGAATAAAAGATTCAAAGATTCCAAAACATTTGAATCAAGAAAACAACAAAGACTTTCTGATCCTGGACTGAAAAAGCTTTAATTCACTGCTGTGACTTCTTGTAAATCTTCACATTCACTTTCTTCATTTTCTTGTTTGGTCTGATTTATAGTAGTATAGAAATCTGGTGTTAATCAATATTTTATTGTTGAGCGTATTTTGTAACAATAGCAGATAATTCATGGTTGATAATTATTGTTTTATTACTTTATCACTGTTATATTACTTTTATTACTTATTACTGGTCAAGAACATGCTGATAAATTCTTCTTTAAAAAAATAAATAACTATTTTGCTTCTGAATGTTTGAGGTTGAGTCTATTTATTGATCAAAATGGATTTAAATCTATAGTTCAGTATAAAGTATTTGAGGTATCAGAGATCACTGATGGTAGAAAACAGCGTAAATTATAGTTAATTTATCAGATTTCATTTTTTACACACATATACATATGATGATCCAGTTGTATTTATGTCTGATAGTTGTAATCAGTGATCATATGACTAGTAAATATCTATCACTGTATATACTGTGGGGTTCAAACTCATGTGTCACATGATGTTTTATTGTACATCTTGTTGGAAACTCAAAGACAACATTTCAGTTGAGGCAGTGTGTGTTATTGATGATATGATATATTTCCCAAGATATCTTTATCCAAAACTATTGTGTTTATGAAAGTTGGAGAAACATCAAACTTAAAATGTACAAAAGTGATTTTAAAAGAATGAAGATTTTTCATATTTCTGGGCCTGCATGAGTGTGCATCAGACAGAAAACAAATAAAAAAACAAGCTAAAAAAGGAGGAAAAGATTAAAAAAAAAAATCAAAAACCAAAAAATAAAGAAAAAAGAACACATAAAACAGGAGTAAATAACAGTGAATGGACTCGTAATTTAAAGAAAATGATTACATAAATTACATTTATATTACATTAATTTTTCTGTTTCATTTTGTTCATTTCATAGGTCTAAGACATTAATAAACTCATAACTTGCTGTTTATGTTCTCCATACAAAGTGGCAATTTACAATTTGTATTTTGGGGTATTTTTACAGTAAAGAGATGTGGAGGATAGTTGACCCAGAAATAAAATGTACAAGATATTTGACTCAGAAATAAAATTCAATGGGGAAAATTAAACAAGACAGTATTTAAACCATGTACAAAGAAGGTGAAGTATGTAAGTATATGTTGATGTATCTGAATTTTTTTGATACAAGTGGAACTCGTTGTGTTTTTTATAACCTGGTGCAAGTAGCATTTATAGTCAGTTGACATGGGACGTGGTTTACAAGGACATGGTTAATCATCTACAGTTACCAGAAGGAATCCTGTAGATGGTGGAAGAATGACGTTGTACTTTGGTGTCAACAGTGTTTTCTGGGTGTGGTTTGTTGCATGAAGTTACACAACGAGGCAGAATGGTAGATAGATTCTGAAATTTGCTTTCACTTCCGCAACAAATCTACTCTTCTCTCTCTGAAACAAAAATGAGCAGCAACACATTAAAACAAGGTAAGTCGATATATAACTGTATTAATCATATTAATTTATCTAGTGGACTAAAACTTGTTATGTTTTGACTGATATCAGAGTCAATGGTGACCGAAGACTCTTAAATTCAGAATGTATAGAAATCAGTGGAAAAATTAGTTCAGTTGTATGTCCAGAGGCTAGATGTATAAATGTGTATAAAAACATCAATTTGGCACATCCTAAACATAAAGTGGTGTTCGTAAAAACGGAATGTAGACTAAATAACGAAGGGCAAATGTGGACTTTCAGATATGCAGGGGAGGAGTATAACTACGGAGTTTAAATGTATAAATTATCCTATAATTGCTTGCTCCAAATAGGCGACAGAACACATCAGCTTTATTTTCATTCTAACATTGTTTTGGATTGATATATAAAAATATTTGTGGTGTCCTGGATTTGGGTTTTGAGACTTCAGGCAGCCGTGGGTGTCACGGGTGTTGTGACACCTTTACTTTCACAGAAACAGAATTCCACCCCCCCACGAGTTTCCAATACATGATAAACCTATTGGTCAAGTTAGATTAATTGAACAGCCATCCAGCCGATCACAGCCATTTCACCAACCCACCAGGCCAGGGAAGAGTAAAAAGTTGTAGTAAAGTTACGTACATTCAGCAACGGTGCTTCTGTTACTCGCTGCTGGTTGATTAGAGAATAACAGATCAGAGGAGTGATACAACTATTAACTAGTTTAGTAATGTAAAGTTTTATTTTGTAACCTTGTCTTGTTATGTGATGTATCAGCTCAGCTAATATCATTGAATATAAATGAAATAGGCTATCCTAAATGTAAGCCAGGTGGCAAATTTGGTTTGTAAAGTCACTTCTATTGTCGTTTTTGAATAGTCATAGACAAAGGTGAGCATTCATATTTAAGATGTGTAACATCTGTCTGTCTTATGGTAATGTGTTGCCTGCCTTATGTTAAAGTCTTAACGACCAAATTAATGTTTATTAGCATGCTAATCGATAATCGTGAGTTAATCTAATTGCTAATTAGCCACCATGCTTTGGCATACAAGTTACCTCTGTGTCCAGAATGTAAACTCACATAGTTCATGCTATTTGAAGCTAAATGTCAAAGGAATATGTTGCTTTAGACGTCATAGTTTTACTCCTTATGTTAGGGAGTAATGCGTGTGTTGCATTTAATATAAGTTACAGTGAGTTATAGTTTGTATTGTATATGAAAGCTATTTATTATTGAGCTTAAAAAGGGTTCAGGCGGTTGTAGCTGTATCCTGTGAGAGCTAGTTGCTCTCTCTCTCTGCACTCACTAGCCTCAAATGACCTGCTTATGTGATATTCTCCTGTTAGTTTGGAGGAGGACTTCAGATGAAGAGGGACCACTTGTTTCCTGTGGCTGTTGGAGAGGAACTGACGCCTGCTGATACAAAACCTCCTGGACAGCTTTTGGTATTTAATTTCCCAATTAAAGACAATTAAAAGTCCCCTTTGGATTCCTACTAAAAGAGAAACTTTAAAAAAATAGATAATAAGGTTGTACTAGTCCATGGACTTAAAAATGACTACTGATTGGATTCTTTCCTGATACTGATTTGTTACCAGGGTTCAATTTGTTTTGCATCAATAACTATCCATTTCATTTTAATGGAAGTGTAAGTTTCCTTTAATTTCATGTCTATAAGGTATGTAAGGAAGTAGGATAAAGATACTCTGTGATTATCTGAAGTATAATAAGGATAGCCATGCTCCAGTATAGCAATTCATACAAATAACTGGATGCAAGTAGTAAACTGCTATGAGACCCGAAATAAATTCTGCTGAGTTGTTACACTCCTATGGTCTCTTTAACTATTTTATGGTAAGCTGTGGTTACAACTACAGTAGTAGAAAAAAAATTGTTTAAATGCATGGCATTCAGTTTGATTCGCTGCTCCACCCCTGATTTTAGGTGCTTCACACAGGTGAACTAAGGCCCGGACTGGTAATCGGGAGCACCACAGTTGTGTGACCTGTTTTTTTCAAACAGTAGATGATTTACATTTCAAAGTAAAGTGTCATGAGATGAGACCTGAATACATGTCCTTCCTGTTTAAAATTTCTCTTATTTTCAGCAGGGGGCCCATAATGACGAAACCTAAAGAGGAGCTCTTTAAAATTCTGGCAAAATTAAAAGAAGATGAATTTAAGGATTTCAAGTGGTTCCTGGAGCAGGATGGCAACCTGGAGGGCTTTTCAGGCATCCCAGTGGCTCAACTGGAGAATGCAGCAAAGACACGCACAGTTGATCTAATGGTACAGAAATATCAGGAGCCTGGAGCTCTGCTGCTGACCAAGAAGGTTTTAGAAAAGATCAACAGGAATGATCTGGTGCAGCATTTACAAAACACCTGCTCAGGACCAAAAGGTAAGTTAGGGGAAGGAATCTGAAAAGCAGTGTCACATACATTTCATAAATGATTACATGAGTTATGAGTTACAGTGTTCTATAATAGTAATGTGTTAGCAAAAATATGTAGAAATAATGTTGTTGGTTGCTGCAACCTGTCATCTGTTAGTCTCACTCTCCATCTTAGCCTCATTGGGAAATAAGACCCCTTAAAACGCACTTGTTGCTGGGGTTAAGAGGAGCTCATGTGATTGGTCATGATTGAAGCTCTCCTTGACTCGACCTGCTGATTCTGTTTACGTCCGGCTAATAATGTCTCTCTTCCACTTTGCACCTGGCTGTGCATGAGAAGTGCCGACACTGTTCAGGAAAAATTGCAAAAAATAGTTGGTCACACCCACATGGGGCATACGCCAGAAATTAAGACTTGGATTTGCACCCGCGCACAGTTTCAGGAAAATATGGCCCAATGACTTTAGTCTTTTTTGTTTTTTGTACTTTAACCTATTAAATGAATTGCACAGCTGAGGACTGTTGATTCAGTCCTTGCAGCAGTTATAGATTTTTATTGTTTTTATAATTTGAGTTTAATAATCCAATCTGTCGCTTTTTTGAGTCATGATATAACACTTAATCAATGTTTCATTTTCAGGTCTATTTTAACATAAAGGTGAACACAGGTTCTTACAAATGTCTTTAACACACATTTAACATCTTACAGTACAATAAATCAACAGTCATCATGTTAAAAAGCCAGTTTGTAGTTATGAACCACAATTCAGCCATATTTAGACTGATTTCGTAGCAGTAACTTTTATCTACAAAAGCTTTTGCAGATCACACATAATATACAGTATGTCCACATGAATCCACTGTGTTTTACACCTAGAGGAAGGATACCAATGTACTATAAAACTGTGTGCTGTAGGCACAACACCTTCCAATCATAGTTATCCATCCCTAATGTGGACTAATTGAACATATTTTATGAATACACATAGAATTTATTGTTTGTCCTTCTTTTCAGCCTTTGGGTCTACACCTCCAACAAATTGCAACAATAATGAGCCGATCAGGATTGTGATGGTGGGGAAGACTGGAGCTGGGAAGAGCGCTACAGGAAACACCATTCTGGGACAAAAGTGCTTTAAATCACATTTATCTCCTACATCTTTGACAGAACACTGTAAAAAGGCTTCTGGTATGGTGGATGGACAAAAGGTTGCTGTTATTGACACTCCGGGCCTGTCTGACACCAGGAACACTGAAGAGGAAACAAATAAATGTATTGCCGAGAGTATTTCTTTTGCTTCACCTGGACCTCATATCTTCCTGGTCATCATCAGACTGGGCAGATTCACAGAGGAAGAAAAACAGACGGTAGAGAAGATTCAGGAAATCCTTGGTGAGGAAGCCAACAAATACAGCATGGTTCTCTTTACCCATGGGGACCTTTTTGAAGGGAATTTTCGTTATTTTGAACTTATTGAGAAGCTCTTGGAGCACAGCAAAGCTCTGCAGGAACTTGTGGCTAAATGTAACAACCAGTACCACGTGTTCAATAATAGGGTGAAGGATCGTTCTCAGGTCAGCGAGCTGCTCAATAAGATAAGAAATATAAATGTGCAGAATGGAGGAAGCTACTACACCACCGAAATGTTCCAAAAGGCAGAGAGAGCGATAGAAGAGAAGAAACAACGAATCCTGAAAGAGAGAGAACAGCAAAACAGCAAAGAGCAGGAGAAACTGATGAAGGAAATAGAGAAAAAGTATCAGCAACAGCTCAAAGAAGTTTTTTCAGTCGTCAGGTCTACACCTCGCACCACCTACAACAATAATGAGCTGATCAGGATTGTGTTGGTGGGGAAGACTGGAGCTGGGAAGAGCGCCACAGGAAACACCATTCTGGGACAAAAGTGCTTTGAATCTGAATTCTCTGCTGAATCTTTGACAGAATGCTGTGAAAAGGTTTATGGTGAGGTGGATGGACAAAAGATTGCTCTTATTGACACTCCGGGCCTGTTTGACACCAGGAACAATAAAGAGAAGACAGTTGAAGATCTTGCCCAGAGCATTACTTATGCTTCACCTGGACCTCATATCTTCCTGGTTGTCATCAAACTGGGCATATACACAGACGAAGAAAAGCAGACAGTGCAGAAGATCCGGAAAATCTTTGGTAAGGAAGCCGACAAACACAGCATGGTTCTCTTTACCCATGGTGACCTGCTCAAAGGGAAAACTATTGAGTAGTTCTTGAAGGAGAGCAAAGATCTGAGGGAACTTGTGACCAAATATAACGGCTGGTACCATGTGTTCAATAATGAGGTGAAAGATCATTCTCAGGTCAGCAAGCTGCTAGAGAAGATAAGAAACATAAATGTGCAGAATGGAGGAAGCTACTACACCAACAAAATGTTCCAAAAGGCAGAGAGAGCGATAGAGGAGGAGAAACAACGAATTCTTAAAGAGAGAGAAGAGCAAAACTGCAAAGAGCAGGAGACACTGAGGAAGGAAATAGAGGAAAAGTTTCAGCAACAGCTCAGAGAGGTGAAGGGTGACATTGAGAAGCAGAATAAATTAATGGAAGAACGTGAAATAGAAATCAAAAAGAAAATGAAAAAACTGAAGGAAAAGCAAGAACGTCAAGCTAGAAAGATAGCAGAGGACAGCAGCGGGATCATCCAAATGCTAGTTTCAAGTTTTCCACTGCTCCTTTCATTTTCCTTGCCATTTTTCTTTTGGAAAAGATAACAATGCAAACACGAGTAGCATGAACACCAAAGCAAAAAATCAGTCTTTAAAATTAAATGAATTATATAACTAATAACTAAACAATTTGTCTTTATATGAAAAAATAATGAAGATCTGTTCCAAGTATGACAATTAAAAGTTTGACACCCAGAGGCTATTTGAAACTAGGATAGATGAAGACAACAGTTAAAGATATTGCTCAGTGCATTTCTTATGCTTCTCCTGGACCCCATACCTTCCTGGTAGTACAGCCAGTAATATGTGTTCATTAATGACTTTAAGGATCATTCTCAGGTCAAACAGCTGTTCAAGAAGATCAGAATGGAGCCACTACACCACTAAAATGTTCCAAAGAGCAGAGAGAGCAATAAAAGAGACGAAACAACAACAATAAACATGAAAAAAAAACTGAAGGAACACCAAGAATTTCAAGCTAAAGGCCAAGAAGAGAAATTGAATAATCCAACAAAGACTTTCTGATCCTGGACTGAAAAAGCTTTAATTCACTGCTGTGACTTCTTGTAAATCTTCACATTCACTTTTTTCATTTTCTTGTTTGGTCTGATTTATAAGTTCAGAAGTTGGATGTTAATCAATATTCTATTGTTGGGCATATTTTGTAACAATAGCAGATAATTCATGGTTGATAGATATTGTTTTATTACTTGATGTATTTCTGCAATATTAGACCATATGTGTTATTAATCACACAAGATGATCAATAATTGTTCAGTTGTGCCACAGATGGTCAAGAAGATGTCGATAAATTCTTCCTTAAAAAAATAAATGACTATTTTGTTTCTGAATGTTTGAGGTTGAGTCTATTTATTGCTCAAAATGGATTTAAAGCTCTTGTGCAGTGTAAAGTATTTGAGGTATCAGAGATCACTGATGGTAGAAAAGTGGAAAAGTGGTGGTTGAGAACCACTGACCTAAATGTAGTTCAAAGTAGGGCTGCAACTAATGATTCTTTTCATTATCAATTAATCTGTTAATTATTTTCTTGATTAATCGATTAGTTGTTTGGTCTATAAAATGTCACTGTTTCCCAAAGATCAAGGTTCAACCTACAATGTCTTGTTTTGTCCGCGACCCAAAGATATTCAGTTTATTGTCATAGAGGGCTCAAGAAACCATAAAATATTCATATTTGAGAGGCTGGAACCAAATCTGACGTGTCAGGATATGCTTCAGCATGAACAGATGTTCTTTGTTTCTCTTTCTCACAGGATCATAAGCATAGTACTTTGGTTTCTATGGTTACATATTTAATATGGTTGTTTCACCCAAACAAGAATTCATTTGAAACCACAGCTATCTGTGCTGCACTTCAGTGGTGTCCAACAGTTGTGACCACATGTTCCATCTGTTTTTGACTTGTTAACTGTTGAATAAAAACAATGCATTTTCAGATCGTTCAATTGGAATAATTTTAGAGGCCTAGAGAAGTAAAACTGGAAAAAACAAGTTGAACTGTAGTCGAACAAAATATAAAACTTTGTGTAGAAGGAATGTTTTTCTTTTTTCCTATCCTTCTAATAATTTTTTAATCACTCACATTTTTCTTCTAGAGCTTGTCAAAGTAAAGACATTTGTTTGCAGCAAAACAGTTTGCCTGCTGATAAAGAGCTTAACAGTAACAGAGGTGTGGCTCAACACATTTCACCTAAATTCATTAGTTTCTTTGTACTGATAGTGTCTAACTGTGTATAGTGTAGAAAACAAGGGTTAAACACACAGTATCTCTGTCAAACTGCTCCTGTACCTTGAATGAATCATAGCTTGATAACTCCTCCCTCTTCTTCCTGCTGTCAAACACAAAAACTCTGAAAAAAAGTCTGTCCACATATTTCCTTGTTCCCTCCCCTTCAGATCTACAGTTTGAAGATGGGTGTGACCAACATGTAAAAGAGCTGCAGCCTCCATTCACTGCAGAAACACATGCTGTTTAGATCAGAGCTCAAACTAGTTTCACTTCTCAGAAAGTGAAACTCAGACAGTCGTTGCCACTGAGAGGTGAAATGGCGCAGCAAGGAGTTCAGCTGGACCGAGAAACCTTCTCTTGTTCGATCTGTCTGGATCTACTGAAGGATCCGGTGACTATTCCCTGTGGACACAGCTACTGCATGAGCTGTATTAAAGGTTTCTGGGATGAAGAGGATGAGAAGAAAATCTACAGCTGCCCTCAGTGCAGACAGACCTTCACACCGAGGCCTGTCCTGATGAAAAACACCATGTTAGCAGCTTTAGTGGAGCAGCTGAAGAAGACTGGACTCCAAGCTGCTCCTGCTGATCACTGCTATGCTGGACCTGAAGATGTGACCTGTGATGTCTGCACTGGGAGGAAGATGAAAGCCCTCAAGTCTTGTCTGGTGTGTCTGATCTCTTACTGTGAGAAACACCTTCAGCTTCATATTGAATGTGCTGCATTCAAAAACCACAAGCTAGTCGACCCCTCCAAGAAGCTCCAGGAGAACATCTGCTCTCGTCATGATGAGGTGATGAAGATGTTCTGCCGTACTGATCAGCAGAGTATCTGTTATCTCTGCTCTGTGGATGAACATAAAGGCCACGACACAGTCTCAGCTGCAGCAGAAAGGACTGAGAGGCAGAGAGAGCTCGAGGTGAGTCGACAAAACATCCAGCAGAGAATCCAGGACAGAGAGAAAGATGTGAAGCTGCTTCAACAGGAGGTGGAGGCCGTCAGTCGCTCTGCTGATAAAGCAGTGGAGGACAGTGAGAAGATCTTCACTGAGCTGATCAGTCTCATCCAGAAAAGAAGCTATGATGTGAAGCAGCAGATCAGATCCCAGCAGGAAACTGAAGTGAGTCGAGTCAAAGAGCTTCAGGAGAAGCTGGAGCAGGAGATCACTGAGCTGAAGAGGAAAGACGCTGAACTGAAGAAGCTCTCACACACAGAGGATCACAACCAGTTTCTACACAACTACCCCTCACTGTCACAACTCAGTGAACCTACAGACTCATCCAGCATCAATATCCGTCCTCTGAGATACTTTGAGGATGTGACAGCAGCTGTGTCAGAGCTCAGAGATCAACTACAGGACATCCTGAGGGAGAAATGGACAAACATCTCACTGACAGTGACTGAAGTGGACGTTTTACTGCCACCACCAGAACCCAAGACCAGAGCTGGATTCTTAAAATATTCACATGAAATCACACTGGATCCAAACACAGCAAACACACAGCTGTTATTATCTGAGGGGAACAGAAAAGCAAAACTAACGAGTCAACAACAGTCTTATTCTAGTCACCCAGACAGATTCACTGGATGTTGGCAGGTCCTGAGTAGAGAGAGTCTGACTGGACGTTGTTACTGGGAGGTGGAGTGGAGTGGGTTAGGAGTTTATGTTGCAGTCGCATACAAGAATATCAGCAGAGCAGGAAAATCAAATGAAAGTAGATTTGGATTCAATGACAAATCTTGGGCTTTAGATTGTTACACTAACAGTTATACATTTTGGTTCAATAATGTCTTAACTCCCGTCTCAGGTCCTCGTTCCTCCAGAGTAGGAGTGTATCTGGATCACAGAGCAGGTATTCTGTCCTTCTACAGCATCTCTGAAACCATGACTCTCCTCCACAGAGTCCAGACCACATTCACTCAGCCTCTCTATGCTGGACTTTGGCTTAAAGACTTCTCAAATAACTTGTTAAAAGGGATTTTTGGAAGCAATGCTGAGTTTTGTAAGCTCAAGTAAAAATTGAGAAGTCACTTAAGCAAAAGTATGTCTTAGTCATCAAGGTAGATTTTCTGTTGTGCCAGCTGGTTCTTATCATTGGTCATGCTGTTTCATACTTTACCTACCTTTGTACCAGAGGATTGTTTAGAGAAAGAAACACCTAAAACTTCAAACATGTTTTGAGTAGAAAATGGCCTACTTTTAATGAATCAAACATTTGTGAGCTATAAAGAATCCAAATGTAAAGTTTAAGTAAGTAATAACTGAACATTTGTCTGTGAAAAAAATGTAAACTGTTATATAGCTGTTGTACTTGCAGACTGTCCTCTTGAAATATAAAAGCAGACAAAGATCACCATCGATCATTGTTCAAGTAGCTTAAAAGATTTTAGCGTCAAAAAAATAAAGTAGTGCAATATTCAAATTATATAGAAAAATGTTATGTAATGCACTCTATGTCTATGTAAAAACATAGAGTGTGTAGATGGCCTTATAACTGCATTTAGACCAGATAATACCTGATTCTAAAATCTTGGCTACAGCCATCCATATTTTTTTTTCGTTTTTCTCATTTTAACCTTCTTTTTTATTTTTAATTTTTGTAGAGTTGTCACATCAGCAAACACTGACAAACAATTTATTTTTTCTTATAGATATAATGACTTGTTGAACAGTGTTTTTGTTGTTGTTGTTGTTGTTGTTGTTTTAATATGAGAGGGCAGTGTTCATCTGGGGATATTTATATATTCCTTTTTAATTGTCTTCATTCTGTGAACACACTTGCCTTCCTCAATCCGTGCCTTTGTTTGTAATTTCTTTTAGTTCAGATTTCAAATGATGATGTGTCTGTTTTTCTCACACAGTGTGTAACTCAGGGAAAAACCAACTCATCTCATCTGTGTCATTTTATCAAATGAACCTTCAATGGGGAAATACATTTTATTGTAATAATTACCAACAAAAATGTGTGTGATTTCTGAGAAGAAAGACAGCTCAACTTTGTAGAAATGTTTCAATTCAAAAGGCCAAAACAAACATTATCATAAAAATTGTAAAAAATCTCCTTGTAATAAAATACTCTTTATATATCAGGTCCCAGTTGATCCTTAATATTAGCAGCAATACATATTTTTCACCTGAAGGCTGATGGATCCTGCATTTGATATCTTGTGTTTATCATTGATAAATATTCTGTCTTAGTGATTCTTCCCTCTCAAACACTCAGTCGTGCAAACACAGAGCTTTCATTGGCTGAGGGGAACAAAATCACATTTATCTGTTTTATTACTCAGAAAGTTTTGTTACAGTAAATGTTAGCAGATTTTTGTCTCTAAGTTTTAAAGATTTTTTTTAAATCTATCCCCAGAGATCTTTGTTTCCTCACTGCACTTCCTGGAGACAAGCTGTCAATCAGACACGGTGGACGAGATTGTGATTTTCTCTTCCTTGAATCATTTGCTGATTAATTTTAAATTCCTGCAAATGGAAACTCTTTTTATTGTCTATTAATTAGTGTTGGCTTTCAAAATGGAAATGTAAAAGAGCATAATTTTCTTTATTGCAGAGAATTTATTTAATCATAAATGAATTCTGTGACATGAAATAAAGGATAAGATAAAATGAGATAAAAGATGGACATTTATTCATTAAACATGTAAACTGTTGTGTGGCCTGTATGGTACTTAACTGTGTTGTTTCTTTAATGCAAAAGTATTTCTTGTTTCTTGTGTTTGACTGCATGGGCCTTAATGGAGACTAGGTCTTATTTCATCAAAGTTGATAATATGTTTAATCTGTTCACATCACTTTTTAAATGTTAAGAAACATGAATTGTGATTAAGTTGTAATCATTATTGTCATAATCAGTAGAGCGAGAATTTATCATTATCTTCCACAGAGCTGACATACTGGTTTAACAGAGTGGTTGAAAAGAATCTGTAGATGAAAACATTGAATGTTTTCTCTGAGTTTTGATGTATGTTTATAAAATGAATAAAATCTATTTCTTCTGTCTCTCAAAGTACAGATTAAAAAAGTGGTCAGTGTGTTTATTTCAGAAATTCTATCAAAACCTCTGGAGATAACATGAAACAACAACTGCAACAAATTAAATAACTTTAGGAGCAGATTTAGAGACAAAACCTACGTGAAAACTAATGTGAAGCAACACTCTATGAGAAGAGTGAATAACAATCCTGTTGTTAACTGAAGTGGTTAAATGTGTGATACTGATTACACTTATATTAATATTTTATTATTATTGTTATTATAATTATTTTACAACTTGCTACACAACATAAACTGGTTGGTGTTGAATACATTCTGTACTTTTAACAAGTGACTAATATTCACCACCACCATTTTGTTTCAGATGTCAACATGTGCTTTGGATTTTGGAAACTCTTTAAAAAAAAACTTGTCATTTTATAATGATATGTCTGAAAACTTGGATGGAAAGACTAAACATTGAACTGAACAAACAGGCAGTTAAGTGAGGAGAAAATCCACTCTTCAACGTGGGAGTAGATAAGTATTGTCACAAAAAGAAAAGAGCCAACGAGGACACCTGGTGGGCAAATACAGACATGATAAACTGGTGACAAACAGCTGAATATACTTCCTATATTTTCAATATCCAGATTATGATTATATAAATGGGTTAACAGGGATTGTCAGTATCAAATTCAGTATTAAATTTCTTCTCAAGTCTGTATGCTTACAGTGTACTCATGTGCTTTTATAGCAGAAGCAGCATTTAATCCAGTTTTGGAAGTACTCAGATCCTTCACTTAATTAAAAGTACCAATACAATGTAAAAATACTCCATTACAAGTGAAAGTCCTACATTTAAAATTAAGTAAAAGTACAGAAGTACTGTCAGCTACATTTAAGTATTGAAAGTAAAACTGTTTGTTCTGCAGAAATCAGGCTCCTGCATTATATGTTAAATATGTTTGTACAGTATAGTGTAATTTTTCTTGGGGGGGGGGATATTTGAGATATTTTTCATTGGGTTTTTTTAAGGGTGCTGCTGTTCCTTAATGTTAACAGTGTTTTATGGGTGTGGTTTGTTGTAAGAAGCTACACAGACTTATTTCCCCTTATTGCAGCAGCACCTCTTCTCAAACATGGGGAACGTACTTACAAAATGTGGTGAGTCAATATACAACTGTACTTATAATATTAATACTCTATTAAATTGAAATGTTGGAATATGTTGATTAATTTGAGTCATGGGTTAATGTATGTGTCAGATCTGAGATGTATTTTATTAATAGGATTAACAAGGGGGTGGGGGTTGCTTTATGCAATGATATTATTTATAAAAGTACATTTGTGAGTAGTACGTCACTAGTTGTAGACAATGTTATGGCTAGAAACTGTAAAAATTGAGATTGAGAAATCAAAAATATAATTATAAGCTAGGGTCTTGCATTGATACTGTAATAAACCTAGATTTTTAACCAAGTATAGCTTAGAATGTTTCTGTAATTAAACATCAAAAATGAAGAGGTAGTACCAGGACTATAAAACGAATTAACCCTTATTATTACAAATTCATGCAACCAGGTTCACTCAGGATGACTAGAGAAAGTTCAAGTCCTATCTTACTTCTCAGATGCTGCCCTTGAAGGCCGATAATGACTGTAGGGGCATCAAGCCAATATTTATCACACCACAGCCGACTCCCAAGGCCACTACACCCCCTTAGGGCACCGCATACAGGAAAATGCACTGCAAATACTCATCAAACTGCCACACATCCAGTATTTCAAGGGTGCATGCAGGCTGAATATAAAGAATAAACAGTCCCTTAAACAATCCCACTCCCCAGCAACACTGTGGCTAAAACGTACTATATTGACAAAACCAATAAGACACAATAATTAACACTAACAAAAACAAAATAATGAACATAGTTGACATAAAAACAAAACACAGGCAACAGCGTACCCCAAAAGAAATGCAAAAAGAACAATCACTAGACATCTGAAGATGAGACAAAGGCCAATTTGAAAAGATGGGTTTTCAGTTACTTTTTAAAAGCTTCTTCAGAGACCGCAGACTGTATGTAAGGCAGAGAGTTCCATAGTGTTGGAGCTTCCACGTCAAAGGCATGATCACCTTTTGTTTTCAGAGCGAGGGACAGCCAACAGGCCCTGGTCAGAAGACCTAAGTGACCTAATGGCGATATAGGGATGGAGAAGGTTACAGATGAATTCAGGTTCCTGTACAAGCAGGGCTCTATACATGAAAACATGTATTTGTTTTTTTGTTGTTTTTTTTTAATGAATATTTGTTTCATGCTAATATTTTTTAAAATATTTGTTTTCTGGCAGAAATAAAACATGTCACATACAAGCGCGCAGGTCAGTTTCATCGCTATCTCAGTTTCTCTCCTCTGCTCCGCTGTTACATCTAGAGGGGAGTCACATCCACCTGCTACATGACGCACATTTCCTTATTTGGACATCACTCCCGGCATTGGGGGTGTTCCTCAGAGATAAAGCTGAGCTACTGACACAAGCGATGTGCTCCAAAGGGACTCTCCATAACCTGTTGTTCCGCTTCTCCTTTCCACAAAGTTAGGTTGTAAAAAATAGGCAATAAATGAAAAGTGCAAAGCAATAATGACCTTTGAAGTTCTTCCCTACATGTAACATGGTTTGCTGTCTCTGTGTTATGGGTGTATAACAGCTAGAGATCTGTCATGATTTTTAAACCTCTTCCCACTTTTATTTGAATACAAATACAAATACAAATGATTTCGCTGCCTCAACAAACATAGATACAAAGACAAATACTGGGCTCTCTGCACTTCCCTTATTATTGCTGTTCTAATCGTACAGTTTATCTTGCTTGTTGCTGCTTTAATGTTGCTGGACTGTAAACCCCTAGCTTATAGTATTCCATACTGTGTTGTTTGTCTACAATAACTGTAAATAAGACTATACAAGTTAAAATGCTGCTTTATGGACTGTCAGATTTTCTAAATTGAGACTTTTTATATTTACAAAGTGTATACAAAGATGAGATGGGAGCGAGGAAAGCCGCAGGATGAAGACGGTACAACGGATTTAAGAGTTGACATTACAATTTATTATATAAATGAAAATAAAGTATATCCACCTACAAAATACAAGATTAATGGTTAATAATTGACAATTTAATTAATTAATAAGTAATTAGCCTCTTTTATTTATTTCACGGTGTATTATATCAGGATAACATTTGACATTTGACCTCTGGGGGGGGCTTATCAACAAATATGATTGGTTGCTCTTGTGCTGAGCTTGGCAGAAACTCAAACAAAGGCTATCGAGTCAGACCCATATATGGTATGAAAAGTCATCACTGGTCCTCGTCTGATCAGTCAGAAACAGATTTGAAGATTATTTTGAGATAGAGACAGACAGGCCCCTCTTTACATCCATCATGGCAATATCACAGGACCATGATGGAATAGCTGAGGTAAGGTAAGGCTTCCCAAAGTATTCATTTTTGTTTTTCAGTCTTGCAGTTGCAGCTTCCTACAGCCTACCACAATAACGAGCTGCTCAGGATTGTGATGGTGGGGAAGACTGGAGTTGGGAAGAGCGCCACAGGAAACACCATACTAGGACGAGAGTGCTCCCCTCAGTCTTTGCCTACACTCTGTGAAAAGGATTATGGTGAGGTGGATGGACAAAAGATTGCTGTTATCGACACTCCGGGCCTGTTTGACACCAGGAACACTGAAGAGGAAACAGTTAAAGATATTGCCCAGAGCATTTCTTATGCTTGTCCTGGACCTCATATCTTCCTGGTTGTCATCAAACTGGGCAGAATGACTGAAGAAGAAAAGCAGACGATACAAATGATTCAGACAATCCTTGGTGAGGAAGCCGACAAATACAGCATGGTTCTCTTTTCCCATGGTGACCTGCTCAGAGGGAAACCTATTGAGGAGTTCTTGAGGGACAGCAAAGATCTGCAGGAACTTGTGGCCAAATGTAACAACCAGTACCACGTGTTCAATAATGAGGTGAAAGATCAATCACAGGTCAGCGAGCTGCTCAAGAAGATCAGAAATGTGAATGTGAAGAATGGAGGAAGCTACTACACCACCAAAATGTTCCAAAAGGCAGAGAGAGCGATAGAAGAGGAGAAACAACGAATCTTGAAAGAAAAAGAAGAGGAAAACCTCAAAGAGCAGGAAGAACTGATGAAGAAACTAGAGGAAAAGTTTCAGCAACAGCTGAAGGAAGTGAAGGGTGACATGGAGAGGGAGACAAAGTTCAGGGAAGCACAAGAAAGAGAAATGGAAGAGAAAATTAAAGAACTGAGGGGAGTCCAAGAATTTCAAGCTAGACAGAAAGCCGAGAAGAAAAATTCAATAATCCACATGATAATTCAAATGATTAAGGCCGGTTCATCTATACTTTGGCAAATCACACACCTAATTAATTGATTATCCAAACACAAGAACCCACCCACCTTCACACAGTGAGATCCAATTCATTTGAAATGTGAAAGTGACATCTGCTGTTGTCGTAGAATTACTCAACAACTTTTTATCCATAAAATAAAGATGTATTCAAAGCAAAACAAGTAAAAGACTGTTGCTGATCCTAACGTCCCACACAGGATAGAAAAAGTTCTCTCTTGTCGTCATTTGGTCCTGCAGGACTTTTATACCCAGAAAAAAGGAGGGCAAATACAAAATAGTGAGAGAATTTAATATGTTCAATATGTGCACAAATACAGACACCAAATGTGATGAAGAACACAGAGAGGGTTTGGATCAGCAGCTACTCTGATTGCTTTTATACTTTTATAGCCAGCAGGTGGTCAGATGAGTCTCATGTATGATGAAGGGTCGGAAAGGAAACTGGAATAAAAGATTCAAAGATTCCAAAACATTTGAATCAAGAAAACAACAAAGACTTTCTGATCCTGGACTGAAAAAGCTTTAATACACTGCTGTGACTTCTTGTAAATCTTCACATTCACATTTTCTTGTTTGGTCTGATTTATAAGTTCAGAAGATGTGTGTTAATTTTATTGTTGGGCATATTTTGTAACAATAGCAGATAATTCATGGTTGATAGTTATTGTTTTATTACTGGATGTATTTCTGCAATATTAGACCATATGTTTTATTTATCACACAAGATGATCAATAATTGTTCAGTTGTGCCACAGATGGTCAAGAAGATGTCGATAAATTCTTCATTAAAAAAATAAATAACTATTTTGCTTCTGAATGTTTGAGGTTGAGTCTATTTATTGCTCAAAATGGATTCAAAGCTCTTGTGCAGTGTAAAGTATTTGAGGTATCAGAGATCACTGATGGTAGAAAACAGTGTTGGTTATAGTTAAGTAATCAGATTTCATTATTTCCACACATATGCATATGATGATCCAGTTCTACTTATGTCTAATAGCTGAAATCAGTGATAATTTTATTGTGCATCTTGTTGGAGACTCAAAGACAACATTTCAGTCAATGATTAAATGATGATATGATACGTTTCCCAAGATCTCATTATACAAAACTGCAAGAAGGAATAAATTGCATTGTGTTTGTGTAAGTTGGAGAAACATCAAGCTTAGAATGGACAAAAGTGCTCTTAAAAGAAGGAAGATTTTCATCTTTCTGGTACAGATCCAGAAAGATGAGCATGAATGTGCAACAAACGAAAAACAGACAACATAAAACAAACCAATAAGGGAGAAAAAGATGGAAAAAAGAAAAAAAACAGAAATCAAAGGATAAGAAAGGGAAAAAAAATTAAAAACAAATAAAAGGTGAGTAAATAATAAGAGTTAGTGGATTCATCATAACAACAAAAGTTGCATTATGACATAGACATTGACATTATTTTTTCTGTTTCATTTTGTTCAGTTCATAGGCCTGAGACATTATTACGGATTTTTTTCCCAAATGTTTTTTTTGTTAGTTTCAGTTTGTAGGTCTTTTTTTTTCCTCATTTCATACACTTTAATCAGTTTTTCTGTTCTCCTGTGGAAGGTGCATCCTCACTCAGCTAATATCCAGTTACATATTTCTTTGCTATAACCAAAAGAATATTTCATAAGTATGAATGTCTACAATCTTTGGGGATTGCTCTCAGTATTGCTGTCTTATTGGACCAGAACATTATTTAAGATTTAATTTAAGACACGACCAACAAACATGCAAGCAGTTTGCAGATTTTTCTCCACACTTCCTTCATCAGACTCCTGTTAATTCCAGGTTTATTTTTACCATCCTGTCAAGCTGTAAAATGTATCTGTTGATAATTATCCATCACTGGAATTAATTGGAAAATTCTATCTCAAATTTAAGCATAGTTTTTTAGGTTCACAGTTTTTCAAGTTTGTCTTAAGACGATACTCATCTAGGCATACAAAAGTTCAGCAGAAGCTAATATGAGGTTTCAGTTAGTTAGAGTTAGAATTATAAATGTGCTATGTATCTCTAAGTGGACAGTCTTTTTGGTAAGATACTCCTGCAGCGAATAATGAAAATATGTACTTTTTTTGAAGCCTGATTTTAGCTTCAGCTGTATGTGTTTGCTATACAGTTTGTCCTTTTTCCTCTCCTGTCTCTTGCTCCACCCAGGTCTTGAGGTCCTGATCAGTCCTCAGTGAGGTGCACCTGGCCCAGGAAAGGAAGTGGTTCCTGCTGCAGGTTTGTGGACTGCTGGTCTTGCTGCTTCTCAGCCTGGGATTTTATTTAGCGTTGCTGTTTTTTGACGTTTGTCGTTTGTAGTCTTTATTTAGTGTCTTGGTTGTTTTGCATGTCTTTATGTTAATAAATCCAGCGGTTTGGGCATATTTGAAAGGTGTCGTTAGAGTTTTACTTTGGGTCAATGGTTGAGTGTTGTTCGCCCTATAGGCTGACCAAGGGTGGGGCGTAACACTGTATAATGGGTATTATATTAAACAGACCTGGGGGGAAAAAAGTAAACATATCTATGAAAAAGTGACAAAGTGATGGAAAGTAATTACAATTTTTAGGCAAATATGTTGCCTTTGCATGAAAGAAGTCACAAGGGCCTTTCCTCCATGTTGTCCTCCTCTTCTAATACTTCATCTTCATCTTGGAATAACACCAACGCACTCCTTCCACTCAAATCAGTCAAATAGGGGCTCAGGTACTTTTTAAAGTCCTATGAAAGCTTCTCTCCATTATAGGGAGGACTATGTTGGGCAACCACTATGTTGGCTGTGTGGGAATAGACGGGTTTGATTTGTTACTTTGTGTAGGCTTGTTTGCAGGTGCAGATGCTGAGACAGTGTCAAGGAACCTCATAATAGTACTGTATGTACACCATGTATGATGATGCACAGTTTTAGTCTTTCACTGTTTCAAGATTCCCCCATAACACCTCAAAGGTCTACAGGAGCCCAGCTGGGTGGAAACCCTGGCAGATGTGACAATAACGTGGGAACACGGCCAGAATAACAACGTTTTACTGCTAATATTTATGTAATTTTACTCAAGTAGGATTTTCATTCAGAGTTTTTGCTTGTAATAGAGTATTTTTACACTGCTGTATTAGTAATTTTACTTAAGTAAAAGTGTGATATTTTTAGAGTTTGTCTATTGCAGTATACATTTCTTTTTCTGCTTGGCGCCCTCCGGAGCTGTAGGTGGCGGTAATGAAGCAACTTTCAGAGCCAAACACGTCAAGAAGAAGAAGTTCAAAGGTCATCAGGAAGCTACCCTCGTGTTAGACAACACCACACTTTTTATATAATAACCTGAAAACACTTTTTTTTTTCAGAGGAGTCAGCTGGCTGAATAAGTAAGTTAACATCGGACGTTAGTTGCCGGTTGTTGTCATCATGATTATTATGAATATTGGGTTTTAGCATTTGTTTACACTGAAATGCGTGGAGACTGGTTAGCTATTTCTAGCTAACGTTAGCATAGTTAGTTTTTATTCAGTTAACGTCAACTAATGTTGCTTTTATGAAGTTATAGTTAGCAACGTTACGTTAATCGCGTTGAAACCGACTTTAACCGACAGCTAGCTTATATGTGGCTAAAAAACCAACCAACCAGATCTGATCTTACACAAGTTTAATGTTCATGTTGTATAACTTAAACCAGAAACAGTTAAAAGATTAACTAACAGTGATGGAAGAAGTCTACAGATCATCAGCAAAAGTAGCAATACAACAATGTAAAAATACTCCATTACAAGTAAAAGTCCTGCATGAAAAATCCTGCCTAAGTAAAAGTACATAAGTATTATGAGCTTGATGTAGTTTAAGTATTGCAGTAAAAGTACATAAGTATTATGAGCTTGATGTAGTTAAAGTGTTGCAGTAAAAGTAGTGGTACTGTTGTAGCTGCTGGAGGTGCAGCTAGTTTGAACTAGAGCAGCAATGATAAGTCAATCGATAGATTAATCAATTAGTTGCCAACTATCAAATTCATCACAAACTATTATTGATAACCGATTAATCGTTTGGAGTCATTTTCTAAGAAAAAATGTGCAAATTCTCTGGTTCTAGCTTCTCAAATGTGAATATTTTCTATCTTCTTTAGTCGTTTATGACAGCAAACTGAATATCTTTGGGTTGTGGACTGCTGGTCGGGACATTTTATAGACCAAAGGAACTAATCACATTGAGAAAATAATTGTCAGCTCAATTGATAATGAAAATAATCATTAGTTGCAGCCCTAATCCTAATTTGACTCCTCTCCTATCCTCAGGTCACCATGTCCTCCTACACCTGCATCAGCTGCCGAGTGGCTTTTGCAGATGGCGAGGTCCAGCGAGCGCACTACAAAACCGACTGGCACCGCTACAACCTGAAGCGCAAGGTGGCCGACATGCCACCCGTCACCGCCGAAAACTTCCAGGAGCGCGTCTTGGCGCAGCGGGCCGCCGCCGAACAGCAGCTGAACGACGCGACGGTCGCCGAGGGCTGCGCCGTCTGCAACAAGAAGTTCTCCAGCGCCAACGCCTACCAGAACCACCTGCAGTCCCACAAACACCAGCAGGCAGAGAAGCAGGCTTTGCTCGCCGCCCAGAGGAAAGTGGAGAAGATGAACGAGAAGAACCTGGAGAAAGGACTCGGTGACGAGAAGCCAGACCACGACGCCAGGAACGAGGCTCTGCAGCGGGCCCTGAAAGAGCAGCAGAGGTCGAGCCCGGCCAAGCAAGGGACGGCCCAGACTTCACAAGGAGCGAAGAGGCCGGGGACGGAGAAACCGGAGAAACCTCCCAGGATGATGTGGCTGGAGGAGCAAGCTAAGAGGAGAGAGAGAGAAGAGGGAGCCACAGCTGAGGAAGGTACGGAGGTGAAATGAAACCACAATGAACATCACTGAATATATTTCTTATTCTTGTGACCTTTTTTTTAAAATTACAAATGGACTTTCTCTAATAATTCTAATACTAAGCACTTGCAGCAAACATCATCCTGTATATTTATCTTACAATCAATGCACAGTCTGTATTGGATATATTTTTATCGCGGCTCTTGTAGACGTTTCTAGATGCCTTTTGACATTTTTGCCAGAGGACTATTAAATTAATATCACAATATGGAACAAAAATAATCTAATTTATATGGATCTGCAGGCGATATTTGTTAGTGCGATCAATTCACTGTTGGTTTTTCATGGGATTTATTGATTAAAAAGAAAAATATAGAAAATAACAAAACTCTTCACCTTTGTAAAACTCAAACTCCAGCAAATCATTTTGTTAGTTTTTAACTTCAATTTGCTCGGAATTGTTAATTTTTTTAGTATAAATTTATAAAACAATCACAAGATAATATGCTACAAAATATGATATACGATAATATTCAATTATAGCGCAGTTCTACTCTTCAGGATCCCCTCCGGACATGTTTTAAGACATAAAAATGCTTAGAATAATAATCCTGCTAGTGTCAAACTAGTTGTGAAGACTCAAATCCTGCTTGTAGGTAAATGTGTTAAACTGAGATTTAAGGTGAGGAGAGAAACTTTCCTCTTTCAGCAGATGAATGTGAAAACAAACTCTGTGCATACATCATTTCTGCACAGAGAAGAGAACAAACATCCAACTAAAGGAACAATAAGAGTGGAGGTGTACTGAGACGGCTTTATTTTTGAAAGTAGCTACACTTGAAATCTTCAAATTAGGTTTAAAAAAGCTCCGTCAGTCGTGAGATAAACGTACAGGCTGTCACGTAGCTTTATTTTTCAACATCTTCCTGTGCAAACCTTCTAGAAGACTGGGAGGACGTTGAGGAGGAGGAGGAGGATGATGACGAGATGGACGACGACGACGACGACGAAGATGCAGAGGAGACGATGGATCAGGAGGAAGGAGACTCGGCGGCTCTGTCGGACCCCTCGCCCGCCGCTCTGCCAGGCTCCATCCCCGTCACAGACTGCCTGTTCTGCTCCCACCACTCCAAGTCACTCATGAAGAACGTCGCCCACATGACCAAAGTCCACAGCTTCTTCATCCCCGACGTGGAGTTCCTCGTCGACCTCAAAGGCCTCGTCCGTTACCTGGGTGAGTTTGGAGGGAGGCGACGTTATGTTCAAGCAGATGACAGTCGGTGAATGTGAAGGTTCATTTGTCTCTCGATCGAATATGCTGTCATGTATATAATATCCAAAGTTGTGTCATGTTCTGAGCCTCCAGTAGTTTCTCTGAGAGTAAAACAAAATTTGTCACAACCTTGTGGCTTTTCCCAGTGTAGACGAGAAGTATTTAGAGGGTTAAACAGCTGATATTTTGTAGAAACAAGGCTCTCCGTACATCTTACATAAATGGAGGATTTATCAACTTTCAAAGACGCTATAATGTTGTTGAAAGGAAGGATGTGTGATGATATCGTTCAAAGGAAGAGCTGGCGAAGTTCTTATTTTGAAGACGTTTATTAGACGATGGCCATCGGGTCCATTCCATGTACAAAGATGGTCTGGGCAACATACCACTGTCAGTGCATAGCTTATGTAGGGTTACACATCTGTATCTTATCACATGAATAACATGTTTTCCATGGGCACTACTTCAGTTGGGAGCCATCCATCTAGTGATTGACAGCTACCTCACAACATATTATATGTCACAACATACCACATCTGGAACGGCTCCCATCTTGACCATGGACCAATTGTTTGTATCTATAAGGCCCCCCCTGAAGGGCTATACCATATTACCTAAGGTGACATGCAGACTCTGGAATGTTTATGTCACATATCCAACACCCAAAATCAGTAACATACATAGGGTCAGATAAAAGTCATACTAACAGTTGTTTTTCTTGTTTCTCAGGAGAGAAAATCGGCGCCGGGAACGTGTGTTTATGGTGTAACGAGAAGGGACGTTCGTTTTACTCGACAGAAGCGGTACAGAGTCACATGACAGACAAAAGCCACTGTAAACTCTTCACAGACGGCGACGCTGCTCTGGAGTTCGCAGACTTCTACGACTTCAGGTAACGTGTCGTTTCATTGTAGCTCTGCCTTTATGTTAAAGAAATAATCAATGGATCGTTTTTTTTTTTCTTTTTACACTTTTTGATGAATTACAACAGTATCCAAAAGCAACAGGAAGACATTTATGCTGCATCTTTCTCATTCTGATGGGTTTATTTTGTGGCCAACAGGAGCAGCTACCCCGACAAGAAGGAGGCAGAGGATGCTGACATGGAGGATGAAGAGCTGCCTGACGACAAGAACCTGGAGTACGACGACGAAACGCTGGAGCTGACTCTCCCTTCAGGTGAAAATTAGTTTTTAAAATCAACAAAGGTGAAAGTACAGAATAAACGGCTTTTATGCAGATCTGAATAAAGAAAGTATATAAAATGAACAACTATTTTGATATTATATTGCAAATGGAACAGGATTAAATTTACCCAAATAAATGACTTTTACCTTTCTTTTTTTAATATATATATATTTTTAAGTATTTTATGCCTTTATTGGACAGAGACAGTTGAGAGATGACAGGAAACGAGAGGAGCAAGAGACAGGAAATGACGCACAATAAACCGCTGACGTTGCAGTTATGCGGCGTGCGTCTTGACCTGTTGGCTACCTGGATGCTCCACCTTTGACCTTTCTGCCTTATTAGGATTCAGGATGTTAAACACAAATCTCAAAAAGTGCAATTTTTGGTTTTAAAGTATGTTCTTTAGCTTAATGCTGAAATAATCATCAGACGAATCGATTCGTCCATCAACAAAAAAAATACATTTTTATAAACATTTTTTATAGTAAATTAATCATTCAAGCAGAAATATCAGACATTCTCTAGTTCCAGCTTCTCAAACATGAGATTTTCTTTCTTTTCTCCATTTTATATTGTTATAAACTGAAAGATCTTTGGGTTTAAGACTGTTGGTCCAAAAAAACAGTCGTTTTTAGCAGTCTTGTAGAAGTGAAAAACTGTGTCTCATATAAAAAGGTGGAGTGATCCTCCTTAATGAAAAGAAGAGAATTACTTAAATTATTAAAGAATTACTAGTAACTTTGCTCTCTGATCACATCAAAACACAGTAAGTATGATGTCTTTAAATGCATCATCTATATAAAATCGTGATAATTTCCTAAAAAACATAATTTATTCATTTGAAGATTTTAAAACATTATGTTCAGAAATTCGAAATGTCACTTTGTGTTTTCTTTAATGTTGGACTAAATTGTCCAATTTCCGTGTTAATTGTGTGTTTAAAGTGTTTTGTCTAATGTGTTAATACTTAGTTATATTTTCTTGTACACAGATATTAGATTTCCTGTATAAATCAAGTATTGTCTTAAGAACTGCTGGGGGGTTGATCAACTTTACCAGAAACGTCCAGTCATGAAGCCTAAAAGCTTTTCTAGACGTGTGTGTGTGTGTGTGTGTGTGTGTGTGTGTGTGTGTGTGTGTGTGTGTGTGTGTGTGTGTGTGTGTGTGTGTGTGTGTGTGTGTGTGTGTGTGTGTGTGTGTGTGTGTGTGTGTAACGTGTTCACGCTGTAACAGGATCTTTTACTGTGTGTTTCATCAGGCGCAAAGATCGGCCATCGCTCCCTCATGAGATACTACAAGCAGCGGTTTGGAAATCAGAGAGCGGTGGCTCTGACCCACAATCAGAACGCCGTCGGCAGAGTCCTCCGGCAGTACAAAGCTCTCGGCTGGGGAGACGCAGGTAAGATTCAACCACGAGAGCAGAATATTAGAACAGTTTCAAATTTAAACGTCTGACGAGAGAAACAGACTTGTTTGAAACAGTGACACATAAATAAAGGTAGCATTAGGTCGGCTGTGTCTGCTGCGGCGTCACGTGGAGAAAAAAGGCGAGACCTCGAATCTCTAGATGAAGCGTCGCAGTAGCCGGGCCGTGTGGCGGCTCTAACCTGTTAACATAGGCGCCAAAATGAAAAGCAAGAGGTTCCGCGACGCGTACGAGCTGCTCACGCATCCAGTGTGTCCCAGGCGTAACAGCGAGCAACTGAAGTTTGTGTAAATGCACCAGCAGGAATTTGGTACATTATAATAAGACCAACATTAGAAATATTATAACCAGTTGTTCTGGAAAAACTGGATTATAAAGAGAATTAATTGTAAAAATGAATTAATGAAAAACACACGTAATCAATTGTTGGATTGGTGTGTTATAAAATAGATGTTTCTAATTTTCAAGTAGAGGAATAAATCTGATAAATAATAATTCTTAGAGGAGATTTAAATCTTGTTGGTGTTAACTTGAAAATCAGAACTTTATTGATCAAGGATGTTAACAGATAACAGGAATTTGACTCCACTGGATGATGTAGGGAGGGTTGTTTATGGTGTTTATGGCTGAGATATTAATAGTAAACAAATCTACTGTGAAAGAGTGTAAAAGCTGCTTGTTGACAGTTTAACACATGTCCCTTTGTTTTGCTACAGAGATGATCAATTATACGCCATCTTCATTTACAATAATAAAGTTTATTTGCCTTTTTTCAAAACCAATGTTACAAAGGACCTTTTACATAAACATAATATATAAATCTAAACAGTGCAGCATATAAAACATGTCAAAGATTTCACCTTTAAAAAACATGAAAATGATTCATAGGATTAAAGAGTTTTAAGAAGTGATTTAAATGCAAATGTAAACTCTGTATTCATTTTGAGGAGAATAAGGATTACTTCAGTTTTCACTGTTCTTTTTATTAGAAGATGATACAGAAGAATTTAATAATGAATAAAATATGAGCCAGCGGTCATGTAAAATATACTAACCAGGATATTTTTGGCATGAAAAGGTTTAGAAAACCCTCTTAACTTTGTATTTTCCCAACGATTCACCTCCATAAAACGACGGCAGCAGAAACTTTCCTGATTAGAAACTCAAGTACATTTGGTGCAGAAGTGAAGTCCCTCAGTTCATCCGACTCTGACGCTGCAGTATTGCCTTGCCCCGGATTTGATTTATTGTGTTTACTTAAAAGAATTTGGGGGAGTGAAGACTCTCTTATCACTTCCCAGGAGGTCTGATTCTTACTGTCAGCTTTTGGTCCAGAGAGCTCCATCATTTTTTCATTTCTACGTTGTTTTCCCTGCTGTGTTCGGAGGATTTTAGTGCAAACTATGATTCAGTTCTGTATTTTGGAGATGACATGTTCTTGGCAGTTTGGGGTTGTTTATTGATAATGCTGAAATTCCTTTTAGCTTCCTCTTTCACACTTTATTTCCTGTGTGGGTTGGTAAGTTGAGTAAGACGCTGTCAGAAGCGGGTTAGCGGTTACCTTCCCGTACATACGAGGGCACTGACAGAGGGTTCCTACGTGTCCTGGAAAACCTGCACCTTAAAAAAAAAAAGAAATATTTCAGGTCATGACAAAGTCCAGGAAAATGACAAAATGGGACCAAAATGTCCTTAAAGATATTTTTTACTGTGCAACAAGGCTTCTGATCAGGTTTTATATGAAGTGTTACAGCTGTGAAAAACCCCCAAATTTTATTTTTGTTAAATTTCGCTACAATGGCAAACAGCTGAAAGTAGGTTACAGTCATAAAGTGCTTTACTTTACAAAGAGACATAGAACAAAAGAAAGGAGAAGGTCAGGGAAATTGAAATAAAAATAAAAAGCATATATACAACATATGATGCAAAGAATCTCACATTGACACAAAGGTCTGAGGACAGAAACGTGGTAATAAAGTGAGTTCAAGTGATGGACGCTGTGCAGGATTCTTTGGTTTTCTTTTTTGGGGAACGTATGGCACAGCTTTGAGACAGAGGTTGAGAAATTTTTGTCCCCATAAAAGCTGGTCCTGGATCTAGGAACAGACGGGTGTCATTGGTCAGAGGGAACCAGGTCTCTGATGGAGACAGGAGTTCTGTCATGTAAGAGGCGGTGAGAGCATTTCATGCTTTGAAGATTTCTGTATGAAATGTTACGGCTAATAAGGAACCAGCGGAGGAGTAATATGGTCTGACCGTCTTTGACATCCTTAAAAGCCTTTCTACAGCATTCAGGTCAGGGGGTCTAGTCAGGGAACGAGAACAAAATGTTCTTCTGAGGTCGTCATAGAAACTGTTATTGCTGTGAGAAAACCCCAACGTCCCCTCATGTGGAGACAAGAAGAAGAAGAAGTCAGAGTTTCTTCAGGTCAGAGACATTTAAATGTGACTTTACAAGCTGATTTATTTGTGAAACATCTTGACAAATAAATAAACGAACCTGAATCTCTTATATGATAATATCATGATAATTTTATAAAATAAATCAACATCCTCATGCAGTGTTATAACATGGAGCTTATAGTGTTCAGTTCTTCTTGAGAGCTGTGATTCAACTTCTTAAAGTCATAGTTAATGTTTTCTAATCATACTGGTGTACAGCAGACAGTACATCCTCCAAAATGAACACTGGATTCAATGAATACTCTTCTGATACCATGACAACAAAAAAATTATAAGCTGAACAAAGACATAGTCACAGGAACTGCAGTGATTCAAAACCTGAAGCTGAAACTTTTTCATTACTAATTTAACTGTTTTAATATTTTTTTAAAAATTGTGAACCTTCCTTTGAATAATTTGTAGATCCTGACGTGGCCATTGTTTCTATCTCTCATGATAAAATGTTACTTTTTCCACCTTCCTCCAATATAAACACACATTTCTCACCATCACACTGAACCCAGTCCAGCATGTGTTGCAGAATGGGCTCCCCCTTGTGTTCGCTTTTATTATTGCAATGATGACTGTAAGAAAAACTGCTCCTAAACCACATTATGACACACTGTATGACACATGCATGTTGTCCCTCCCCCCTCTCTCTCTCTCAGGCAACAGCTCCTTCCATCAGAAACAGAGAGACATGCAGTACGTACAGATGATGAAGTCAAAATGGATGCTGAAGATGGGAATGAGCCACAACGCCACCAAGCAGAAGCACTTCAGGGTCCAAGTTATGTTCTAAACTCTAGACCGGAGGGAACGTGGTGCGACATGGACTGGTGGATTCTGACATTTGTTTGAAGTCAACAAGACGTCAAACACAGAATCGATTGCTGCTGTTGGTTCATTTTCACAGTAGCAGAAAGTAAAATACTTGCATATCACTTCATAACAGTCATTCTTCCATGTGTTTAAAGTAAATGCAGCCAATTTTACATCCTAGAAGAGCAGTTTACGTGACATTTTTCCCAAATGGAAAACAGAATTTTCCAACTTTCCAACTGAATGAATGTGTGGAAAGCCTTAAGACCAGTATGAGTCTTCACTGCAAAAACAGTGGTGGAGATCAAAGGCATGAATCATCTTTTTTTATAAAATTATTGTGAAACTACATGGATTGTGTAAAAAACACAGTATATCAATATTAAAGAGATGGTCTCCCTATTTTTGACTATTCAATTCCAAACCATAACCAACCTTTTTTTTTTGTTTTTTTAAACTGATGGGATTACATCTTCATGATTTAACCTGCTGCTAATACTTTGAAGAGAATAAATGTGTTCCATATTTATCTGATGCTTGATGGTTTTCTTTAAGTTATGAATACATATTCTTCAGTCTGCTTTATTCTTCATTTCCAGATTGGAAAAAACCCTCAATTAGCGCTAAAAACAATAAAATCAGTGATCGTGACAGTAAATAAATTGACTGTTTGCTTATTGTTGTATGACATGGAGATGAAAAGAAGGAAACAGGTTAAAGATCATTTTGGAAACTAAAATATTGAATATTAAACTATCTTAACAGCTATTTGATGAACTACTATGAAACGTTGTGCACACATTCATCCAAGTCAAAACCTTCAGTTACTCAGTGGAGTATTTCTAAGTCTATGAAGCGGATCGGCACAAGTTTTGTACATTCGTAGTTCATATTCATGTATTCGTAGTTCCTAGGGCAGTGGTTACCAGTCAGGGGTACTGGTACTGCAGGAGGTACTTCTGCACATGTCAGGGAGTAAAGTAGCTCAACTAATTTGACATCATAGAAATTATGATCTGATTTAAATGTAAAATATCCACATATAGCTGTGAGACCTAAAGTATGTTGTGATTGAGAGTACGTGGAAACTAGTTAGCAAGCAGGTAGATAAGTCCAAGCAATAAATAAATGGTTGAAACAGCTAAAAGTAATGGATCAATTAATTAAGTAGATAGTAACAAGTAAACTGTTAAAATAACAAAGTAATGAATATGTTATTGAAATAGAGAGTTGAAGCAGTTGAACTGGCTAAAATTGATCAATTATTAAAGTAGATCATTAAAAGTAGCAAACAGTTATAATAGCTAAAAGTAATGGATTCATTTTTAAAATAGATATTATAGAAATAGTTTGTTCAAATATCGGATGAGGTTGAAACGTCCAGCCGCTGCTTCTCCAAGTGATGGTAAAGCGACTACGAGCTTGAATGAACCAACCGAAACATTGACAGTTCAATAGGATGAAGACGTTAATGTAATAATATCCACTTTTATATAATTAATCCTGTTAAATAACATCCAATTTAAAATCAATTCAGAGGAACACTTTTGGAACGTGATGGCACATGGTGTTAATGAAGGGGTATAAAAGTTAATCTGACAGCTGTGGGAGTTTGTCAGGCAAAAAAGTGAACCGATGAATGTTGTTGACTTTGGTCAACACAGATTTTGTCCAATACTTTTTTTTTATGAGCAAATATCTGCAAAACTAATCGCATTCCCATCTGCCTCATCTGTGCTTTGCGTTTAACGCTAATTAGCAAATGTTAGCATGTTAACACACTAAAGTAAGATGGTAAACATTGTAAACATTATACCTGTTTATCATTAGCATGTTAGCATTGTCATTGGTGGAAGTTAATTAAGTACATTTACTCAAGTACTGTACTTAAGTACAGTTGTGAGGTACTTGATGCTACTTTTTACACATTTCAGAGGGAAATATTGTACTTTCTACTCCACTACATTTATTTAACAGCTTTAGTTACTTTTCAGATGAAGATTTGACACAATGGATAATATAACAAGCTTTTAAAATACAACACATTGTTAAAGATGAAACCAGTGGTTTCCAACCTTTTTGGCTTTTGATGTCTTACAAAAAGCAGTGTGTAGTCGGGGTCACATTTCACATGTCTATGAGTTGTTAACAGCTCCACCAAATAGGGATTTTTCCCTCTAAACTTCTCACATGCTTTCATTTCAATAAATGTTCAAATGATCCAATGTTTCACCAAAAATCAGAGATTAGAGAAAAAGTCGAAAACAGATTTTCTGATACACAAAAACAGATTTGTGTATCATAACTTTTTGTGTTTATCATCCCTGTTGTTGTTTTTCAGGTACGTCAGATTTATCAATGACTCTGGGCTTTGTGTAGATGATGTCATCGAAAGCTGATCAGGCTTCAGCAGGATGCTGACCCACCACACCGCCCCTTTAATGAGCTCAGTTACTCCATTTGTTTGTGGTCCTCCACTTTATCTTTGGCAGGCACTCCACTTCCTTTTGCAGGCTGGGAGAGTGTTTGCGGCACAATGGTTTAGGGCACTCTGCCCATACAGTACGCCACTGTTTGACAGAGTCAACAGGAAAAACAGAGAGGGGGAGGGGCCCTGCAGACAAGCGGACGGCGAGAAGGAGACTAATTGATCAGGACGACTTGGGGAGAGAAACGGGGCAGAGGGCTGAGAGGCATTAGCACTGTTGAAGTCAGGGAGGAGGTGATTCTTGTAACTAGAACAACAGTTGGACTGATGCGTGTATCTGAAAGCCGATACTGATCATTTTGGATACATTTATTTGATTTGTTCACCTTCAGTTTTTATATTGTTGCCTTCAATTCTGCTCCACTTCACATCCTTCTAGATATTTTGAATGTTGAATCAGATAAACTGAATTAATGTAAAGACTAGCTTTTCACACTGCATGACCGTCAGACAGCAGCAGCTTCCTTTAATCAAATAGAGTAAAGCTGCTAATTGGAGACTTTTCAGTTTCAGCTGCTAGAAACTTGCCATGTTGGGTCAGTTTGAGTAATTAGAGTTCAGAGCTAACGGAGATGTTTTCCCCTTGAGATGGTCTAAAACTTTCTGGGAAGGTTTATTTTTAGCCACACTAGCAGAGTGGTTGAGTCAGTCAGTCTACCACTTTGGTCCAGACTGAAATATCTCAAAAAAAACAACTGAACGGATCGTCATGAAATTTAATAAAGACATTCATGGTCACCTCAGGATGAAGCCTAATGATTTTGATGATGCTGAATTTTCACCTATCCAGTGAAACATCTGTCTGATGGATTGGCACAAATTAATAGAATATGATACAACTTTATCATCCACCAAACTGGAAAATTGCCTTTGGCTCAGCAAAGCACAAAGCAAGACAAGAACAAGCAACATTAAGAATGAATGGGGCAACAAGACACCATCTAAACCAAAAAAAAACCCAATAGTATAAACTACGCTACAGTACACAAGTAAAACAGTAGAACATGACATAAAATACCATGGAGCAAGACCTGCAGTTCAGCTTATTGAGAGTTCAGAGTCTCAAATCGGGAGAATAAAGGATAAGAACTGTCTGACAGGATGCTTAATGCTTTATCTCTTGTCCTGACACTTCACTCAGCTTCAGTAGTACATAGAGATGTTCATGGTCCCCAGAGGATGAATCCTATGACTTTGGTGATCCCCTGACTCTGACTATTTAGAGTGAAATGTCTCGACAACTATTGAATCACAGAGTCGCTAGTGTGACTGTAGACACCCTTTTTAACATTTTATAAGTTGTAACTAATGGCTTTATTATGGGTTGATAAATCATTTATTATGGTTTAGAGTCAGTTATAAAAGGAGCTTTGGGGTTGCCAGGTTGTGACTGGTGTTTATCCTCCTCCAGCATGACACTTGTATCATCCTTTTTAACTTTTTATAGACGCTGATGATCCATTTACTCAATCCAATTCTTATTATGAATGATGGGTTCTCACATAAACACGCAATTTTTGTGCCAAAATTAGAAAAGTGAACATCATCGGTTTCTATATTTGTGATTATGTTGCTTTTGTTTGAAGTAGGCGAGGCTCACACTGGAAACGGCGATGTCACACATTTCCCTTCAGCTTATCAGAGTTTAGCAAGATGTGAATCAAAATGTAATGACTGTTGTTGGGGTCGTATGCTTATGTTGCCAGGCAACTGACAATTATATTTGATCAAACAACACCCACACAGTGCTGATGAGGACGATCAGCTGAGTGTTTGATTGATAGACTGATTTTTCTAAACTTTAACTCTGATTGGTGTTTATCTAGTCATGAATTGTTCATGTTTATAGAGACTTATGATTTGAAACTTCAGTTTTCGGGGGCTTTAAATGCATCATGAAAACCACAAAAACGACCTCTGACCTTCTGCAAAAGAGCTGCAATGCATCTGAACCAGAAGCCATTTATAACTGCATGTTGATTGAATGAAATACTGAATGTTGTTAAAACATTTTATTAATGACTCATTAATTGTAATAACGGCAGACTTATTGGCTTATTAGAAAGTAAAAAATTTATGACCTTTAACTAATCTGCAGAATTGATGACGTATAATAGAAAAAATTAGACCCATTAGCCTTTATTGATGAAGAGGAGATAACAGAAAAAGTCTTTTTTAACAACCTGACAAAAAGTTGTTGTTATTAATGGTTTATACTTGATATATTAAGCTTTAGTAAATGTTTTTATTAACCATTAATAAAACCAGCTAGTTAAATCTTATAAACCCTTTAATAAAGGCTGACTTATTAGAAAATGTTACCAATTTTTTCCTTCTCAGACAAAGTTTAAACAATGATTCATTAACTATAGTTCATTTTGTAAGTATTTTGTATGTTATATACAGTATATTAGTATATCAGAGTAAAACCTGGATTCCTGTAATAGAGGTCCCTTTAAATATGTATGAGGTGGACAGGCACAACACTATCAGACAAAAAGTAAAAGCCAAAAGTAAATTCAGAGACAGTCCATCTCAGTCACCCACTCCTCCTAAACAAAACGTGTTTAGAAGCAGTTCACCCAGCCCTCCCTGCTCTCAGCACGATCCCGATCTCCCTCTGAGCCCTGGGGACCTGGTATTGATCGGTGCCTCGTAGGTAGTGATTGGACATGAGTGGATAATTTCCTTTGCTGCATTAGAGTCCATTACTGGCCCGCTCCCCGGAAAGCGATAGACATCCTCAAAAGAAAAAAAAAAAAAAAAAAAGAAGAGAAGATTCTTCTTGGAAAAGCAGTCTCCTCTGACAAATGATTTGCTGGCTGAGGCTCCTCGAACTTTATTATCGGGTCCATTTGGAGCTTGATAATAAGATCCTGGACAACAGCAAAGGAGGTCAGGTCAACAAATTAGACATTTTGTGTCCCTCTCTAAAGCCTTGAACAGTGGCCAGTTTTAAGGATGCTGCGTAGGTTCAGCAACAGTCCAATTACTATAAAAAGAGGTTTAATCTATATTTTTAATAATTTACGCCTTTCAGCAAATCCCCAGTTTAGATTTAACCTGTACTGTGAGATTGGTCTTCCCTCGTCCATTGAGCTTTGTGGTTTAAAAGGCTTTTTGAGGAGGAGAAGAAGAAGAAGAGTGTTTGTTATGCTGGTCAGATATCAGGGATTTCAACTAGCAACCTTCTCATCATAAGATCCATTCTCTTATATTCTCGCTATTCTTCTTAGTATCCTTGTTTTTTTAAGTTTTAAGCAGGCGAAGCTCTTTTTGTCTGATGCTGTGAACATCCAGTTCATCCATCCAGATGTTGCACTGTGGATTAATTTGTTTGAAATGTCTATTTTAAACTTGATTTACTGTGTGTGAAACATTTAAAATCTGTTGTGAATACAGATGGAAGTAATACTCCAGATTATAGGCTGTGGACTCTATTTCCTTTTGTAACTAAAAGCTAATTAAAAAAAGCTCTTTTGTTTAAAAAAAAAATCTAGACCACAGAGGTATTGTGCTGCTCCAGTTAATGCCCATTAGTCCAGTAGTCTTTTGATTACAACTGTTGTGGAGCTAGAATAATTTCACATCCATCTGGGCTCTTAGAATATAAAAATATCAAACTTCTGTTACTTCTACAGCATCTGTAGTTTATGGTTTTTCACTTTATCTTTATTTGAATCCCCATTATTTTCCACAAAATGGTCACTAGTCTTCCTATTGTCCACACAACAGATTTATTACTGTACTGTATTTTATGTCTATCTACAGTATAACAGTTATATAATTCAGTGTAGGAGATGGAGGTTTTCAGAATGATAGCTGGTCCGATTCTTTATTTAATCATAAAGAAATCTGAAGAAATATTTAACTAAACGAATCTTCAGTTCATGCCGACCTTCTTCAAGGACTTAAGTGTGGTGCTGGACCCCAGTTTTAGAACCTCCAATTTAAGCTTTTAGCCCAAATTAAATGTAGATTACACAAACAAGAACAGCTGTTTTACTGCTGAAAGGAAGAATCAATAAATTAACTCAACTGACAGGAAAATAAGCAGTGAATATTTTAATTAATGACCTGAAGAACTATTTGATTATCATGTACAAATACTAAATATTTGCTGGTTACAGCTTCTTAATTTTGAATATTGAGAAGTTAATCTACTCAATTAATCTAAAAAATAATCGGTAAATTGATTGATTATAAAATTATTGTAGGACCTCCCTACAAAACCATATTTAGAAAACAGACAATAAAACAGATTTATTGATCAAACTACAGTAAAATGATTTGGACGATGCAGTGTTTTGCTCAAAAGCACTAGCTTTATTGGCTTTTAAACGGTGGTCTTTTTTTATCCAATGACCACGCTGCTGCTATGTAACCGCCAGCTTCTGTCAGGGTAGTGAGAGGAGAAGCAGGAGGAGGAGTAAAAATCTAGCTTTTCAGGGTGGCAGGGAGTCCTGTCATGAAGACATGTAGTAATTCTCTCAGAGACCCCTGTGGCCACTGAAAAGGCCCTTAAAAGCCCACAAAAGAAACTTTCCAATTATGTCAGGGACCCCCATCATTACCCATGTAACCTCTAAAGAAACACTTTTACCCCCTGGAACGCCTAAAGTAGCAAGAACCCTTAAAAGAAACTCTGTGACCTTTTCTAGGACACAAACGATCTATTAAAGACTCCCTAAAGAAACCCCAAACCATATTTAAGAACAATAAGTACACCTAAATTGTATTTATTTTATTACATTTAAGTGAAATTTTATCAAACCACCCCCTTTATGGACCCCTTAATTCGTCAACCACACATTCAGAGATCCACAGCCTTTGTTTGAGAGGTAATGGCTCTGTCATTCATAGGCAAAGATGCCTCTTCAAAATTCACAGAGGTTTGATAATGATGGTGTTTGTAACCCAGCAGGTTACAGGGAAGGTGCTGCGGGTCGCCACATCTCACCACATAAAGTATTCTCTGTGGCAGGGAGACAGACTGCTGCTGCTGCTTTGTGATGTGATGCAGCTCATCTCTTTCTTACTGTGCAGAAGTAGTGCGTGCATGGGTCTGGAAAGTTATCTCCTCCATCATATTAATGGGATAATAATGTGATTGATTGCTCATCTCCCCGGGGAAATGGTCTTTTTTGCTTCCTGAGAGTGCAAGACTCATCAGGAGGACTTGCAGCTGACTTGGAATGATTCTTGCTCAAGAGCTCCTCAGCAGGGTCACTAATCGGCCACATCAGAGGAGGGGAGGAGGAGGAGGGGGTGGGGGTGTGTGAGCCCGGGTTGTCCCCTTTGGAGGACGGCCTTTCTTACTCTAACGCTGCGCAGTAGCTGTCAGGTTTCTCGGTGGGGACTAAACAGGCGGAGGAGGAAAAGAAGAGGAAGAGGGGGAATCCGGCGCTTCAGGACGGCTGAGTCCCGTTGCGATGCATGGATGCTGCTTGGAAATGCTCCCCGGGTCTCCGGAGCGCATGAGGCGGTTCCAGCCGACCGACTGCCCGCAGCACCGGGGGCATCCGGCCGCTGATCCGCAGCTCTGCCAGGCTGCCACACCGTAGGTTCGGCTACAGGAGGACGGATCGGTTCGGTACGACATCCACGGAGCGGAGGCACATCCGCCGACGGCGCCGTGATCTGATCTGGAAGCCCGAAGGCTGCATTACATCCCTGCGTCGCAGCGGTGGTGGATACTGTGTGAGCTGTCGGGTGGCATCTATGCAATTTTATTTCGACTTTTCATTGTATTATGAGCACAGAGGAGGGAGAGGCGGGTCCAGTTTGTGGGGAGGAGAGGAAGGAAGAACCGCAGGAAGGCACCACCATCTCCCACCGCCACACCTGGGAGGAAGGCGGACCACGCGGCTCCCAAGGACATCCGCACCCCGATGATGAGGACGAGGCAGAGGAGGAAGAGGGCCGGGATGCATGTGGGGGGAACGAAGGGAATTTCAACGAGGAGAACAACGAGGAGAATTTTTCCAGTGAGGATGGGGCGGTCGGGGGCAGATCATGCAAGGCGCAGGCGATGCATTCAAACTGCAGCAGTGAAACCTGCATCCCCACTCCCAGCTGCCGGATCTGCTTCCAAGGCGCAGAGCAGGTAAATGTACCAACATGCAGGTGAAGCCATTAACATGTCTGATGTCATCGTGTTGAGCTGCTCTGGCTCTGGCATTAGCTCTATTTGTGTAAATGGTGAAAGTTGCATTAAATTGAAGATGAAGATACAGTCCTCACAGTACCGGATCCTGATTGGTTGACAGCAGCAGCACCTCTAATTAAATAAAAGGTAAACCTGCAATGGAAGTTGTTTTTTTTTTTTTTTGTTTTTTTTGTTTTTTTGCGGGGTGGACAGAGAGCCAATCGGATCAAACTGTAACAATTTAAACAAAAACATCAATGTTATTTAATTGTCATATAAAAGTTTCACACATGGCAGAATGGGATGTCATTCCTCACAGGACCAGATGATAAAACATAAAGTAAACCATAGGACACATGTGACAGTATAGAGAAAAGTGAAATTTAACAAGGAGCCTTTAACTGTGCTGCAGTGACTTCAGCACCATGGACAGCGCTTGCATCAGCAGTTTTAAAAGTGAGCCTGGGGGACCTCCAGGGGTCCTTGAGGAGCCTCCAAGGGGTTCAGAGCATAATGAGGACTTATTTTACTATCTGCTGTAACAGCTGAGTTATATAACAATTATGTCATTGCTGACAGAGAGTCAGAGGTTGTGGACAAACAGACAACAGTACAAGAGACAACAGTACAAGAAGTGGCACTGATATAGATTTTTTTCACATTTACATGAGCATGAAATGCAGGTTTAGGTGCTGAATCCAGAGCAGTTCTGAGAACAGGACATACCAGTTAACTGCATTAAAAGGTGTCCAACTCTTTGTAGTTTTTTTTGAAAATTTTAAAATTAATCAATTAGTCAATGGACAGTAAATTAATTTATTATTAAACCATTTTGATATTTTTAAATTGATCATCGTTGTTTTGTTTTTTCTTGCCAGCAAAATAGATTTTTTCATCAATTTGGGCTCTGGGTAATTGTGTTGGGCAATTTTTCTGCTTTTTTTTTTTTTTTTCTTTTTGATATAATTGACTAAACAATTATTTGGGAAATAATCACCAAATTCATTGATAATGGTAGTAATCATTAGATGCAGCTCTATCAACTGATGCCATTTTTTTAATGGAGCCAACCTGAAGTTCACAAGATTCAGGTATAAATCTAATAATATATCATTATGCAGTATCAGTAAAGCTGAAACCACAGGAAGCTAAAGGGAGTGTGACCCGTAACCACATGAACCTCCATGGACACAGTTCTTGTATCTTGTCAATGAAATGACCAAACTTGGGTTACTGTTTTTGTTGAATGGTGAAATCTTTAAATGTAACAGCATTATTCCAAATGTATGTGTTAAATCTGATCTTTCAAAGAATTTGATTTATAACATTGTATGTTCTGACATTAATTTATTCCTCATTTTGCTGATTAACCATGTAAAGGATCCCTGGAGGTCCCAAAACCTCACTTTAGGAACCACTGACTTGCGTTACACAATAACAACTTGTACTACAGTAAAAAAAATAAAGTTGCCTATGAATGAAAAGGATAAATTAATATGGAACAACAATTCAAAATTAAATCAGCTTGCATAAATGCCCACAGCTAAAATCAGTTTGTGCTTGTTGAACAATTTCAGCACCATGGACAGAGCTTCAAAAGGTCAGCAGTACGACATCAATAAATGTTGATTTCCTGCAGGCTAAAATGTCTTGTTTGTTAAGATTTGTCCTTCATAAGTTGCTCTTGTTCCCAAAATAGTTAAATTATGAGCAGATTTCCATTTTAGATATTATTCTTATCCTCAGTGACTTAAACTGTAGTTTAGAGCTAACAAATAAGCATCTATCTGAAGTTCACTTGTTGCACACACCTCCAAAAGCTTTACTGTCCTAAACTGGACTGTTTTGTTTGGTTTCCCAGGTAAATAAATGCCCCTGATCAATTAAAACTTGGCCAATCAAGTTACATCTGCATCCATTTTAGCTTAATGCACTCCAGCAGAAAAATACATGTAATTTCTTCTTCTTTTTCCTTTTTTGATGATTGACTATTGGAAGAGCTGAACTAAAGACCAAAGAATTCAAGTATACCTGTACAGCTACAATAACATTATTATTAGGATCATTTAGTGATGGATTAAAAAAAATATCATGGCTTATTTTAGCAAAACTTGAGCCATGTTTTCCTTGTTTTGTCAGTCATAAGCAAATGTCATGTGACCATCAGCATGAAAATTCAGCTCTTATTTCAGTGGTTCAGGTTAGATGCAGATGAACTTTTTAGTCTTGAAATTAGATTGTGTTTATTTCCATGCAAATATCTAAATTCCCTTACATATGTCTCATTGACACATGTTTTTCTTGTTGTAATCTTGTTAAAAGTCATCTTGTTATAATGCACTTACAGTGTAAGTGATGGGGGACAAAATCCACAGTCCTCCTTCTGTACAAAAATGTATTTAAAAGTTTATTTGAAGCCAATATGAAGCTTCAGCGTCCAAATGATTCAAATCAAGTCAATATCTTTCAAAGTTAAAGTCTTTTTAGTGCCAAAGTTCCTTTTTTTGTTTTTGTCCTTCCCCTACAGCTGAACAGTAAAACACTTCTCCGTCGAGACCGAAAAAGAAAGAATTCTCAACTAAAAAGACTAACTGTCGAAGATATTCACTTGATTTGACTAACTCAGATTTTTTAAGCGTCATTTCAGCTTCAGATAAACTTTTAAATATATTTTTGCCCAAAACAAGGACTGTGGATTTTGTCTCCCCCATCATTTACATTATAAGCACATTATAATGTTCTGTTGATGGTCAGTATGAACAGGAGGAATGATGACAGCAGGAAAAACCTGTTTCAGTGTTCGTTTGGGCTCCTGACAATGTGTTTTAAGACTAGTCTTACGATACCAGACAATCAGACTGCAGCTGCACTGCTTTGAAAAGAAGCATTTTGACACCACTCCATCAGTGACTTGAGAGCACGTTTTGTGTTTTTGACAGCTGATATGAAATATCTGATCATACAAAGTAGAGCAGCAGCAGTTGAATTTGTTCTGTAATGGACATGAAGGTGTTAATGATCTGTAAAGAATTCAAATAACTTTCCTTTGTAAATTCTATTTATTTGACTGCTTTGTCAAGTTAAACAAAACAGCTTTACAATTTACATTTAATTTATTAATTAAAGTTGCTGTAAAACAGTTTCATCAGTTTGAGTTCAGAGGACAATTTAACTGTCCTGTAATGCTCTAAATGAAATTAAAGATTTATCCACTCTGACAAGATAGATTTGTCAGAAGCACTCTCCATTATTAAAATTGTCAAAAATGTTAATAATATAAACCATGAAAAAAAAGAAAAAAATTTGGTCCCAGCCCAAATCCAGATTTAAAAAATTCAGCTTTGTCTAAGCCTTTTCTAATCCTGTCATTGATGCTACATTTTCTTCCCAATCACTCCATCTTTACTTTTCATAATTTATATTTGATGGTATGGCTGAAAGTTTATATTTTCAGTTGTGACTTTCAGTATTTAATTCAAACTGATGTTTTGTTGTGCCAAATTCAAGAAAACGTAGTAAGGCGAGTTTATTTGTGTACCATCTTTTAAACACTGAGGCAATTTAAAGCATGTTGAGTGAGGTGAAGAAACAGATTAAAAAAACGAACGAATAAAATCAATCAGACTAGAATAAAATGTTGGTACTGATAAGAGCATTATTCTTATTAGGGTGGAAACAGCATTAATGACAGATGTGTTTTATTTCTGTGGTAGAGTCAGCTCAAGTTAAAAATCCTCCCGTAGAAAACTAAAGTAATACTGGTCAGTTGTGCAGTCAATAAACAATGAAACAAACTGCATCACATCCGTCATATCACACGTGGATGACAAAGACTGAACCAAAATCTATTTATAATAAGTATCATCCCCAAGTGATGCATCCGTCTAACTGTCTGCACGTCTTCCTGGAGGCGGATGGACAGAAGTGGACCTGCAGGGACAAATGGACACTCTGTCCACCCATCTCTGAAATCTGACACTCCGCAGGCCTATTTGCCTCGTGACAGCGAGCCTCGATGAGGGACGATTCATCCCTGCTGGAGCTTAAGGGAAAGAGAGGAGTCAAGGCAGTATAAATGCCTAAGTGAATATCCTGTCTTCTGAACGTGGGCTTTAGCCTATTAGCAGAGCTAATCTAATAGCTCTGCCTCCGGGTCCAGACTGATATTTGATTTTGATACAAGTCCCGCAGGCTGGCCAAGCTCACCAGTTATCAAGAAGACTGTAAAACAGAAATTTGACACTTTAAATATTCATGTCCGAGCAGAGAGAGTGAGAATGAGATCTCATTTAACACCGGGAAAAAAAAAGAGCATCAATGGATTGCCATTGTGAATTTTAATCAAATATGTTTCAGAATGACCTTTAGAAACCAGCGCTGCTTCATTCACAAAAATGTGCAAGAAAGTGACTACAGTTTAAGAGCTTGACAGTTTACATTCATCACTACTCATCAAAACTCAAAAAATGATTTTTCTAATCCTACATTGTTTATGTCCACATTTACTGGCTTACAGTCTTCTTCCTTTCTGCCTTTGTTGGTGCATTGCTGTGTTTCTCAGCACATTACAGCCAGCAGTAGATCAGTGGAATAGTGTGAAATGATTTGTAGGACTGTATATCTGTGTGCATGATGCAAACAAAACGGGGACCCACTCATAAAAAACTGCTTCATATCATTACTAGAGGTCAAAGACTCCACAGGGAACCTTTAATTTTGGAAACAGCAGATAACGATCCAACTCAAGGTCCACTTACACGCTTGCTCTCAAGCTTTCAATCATGTCACAAGATCTTTATCAGCAGATGGAGTTTGCTCAGTTGTGATGAAAATGCAGATGTTCAAATCTTTCATCATTTTGAGCAATTTTTTAGGACTTCTCATCCTTGTTGGCTTCAGATTTGAGCTTGACAGTTCAAAGAAATGTCCTTGTGACGGCTGGTCAGAGGGCATCGCTTGCCCTCTTACTCCCGCTGAGTTGTACCATTCAGTGAATGTGAGCAGCTAAGGGTGATGGTGCATTCCTCAGTGAAGTGTTCCTGAATAACTGAGGATAAAAACTAAAAAACACATTTGACAGCTGCTGCCAACAATGATGAAAAGTCGTAAAAGTGTCAGATGATGGAAAGTTTGAAGACCTACGGTTCCATGTCAAAAGAGTAAACTTAATCTGGTAAGAAGGATGAATTTGAGTTGAGACCTTTTGTCAATTATAACAGTTTTTTGACAATATAGTCGTAAAGCTGCTGTAATTGATATTTTTGACTTAAGACCCCAAGACCCCATTTGATGCTACTTTAGACCTCTCTCCACTACATTTCAGAGAAAAATATTGTACTTTCTACTCCACTTAATTTATTTGACAGCTTTAGTTACCTTTCAGATGAAGATTTGACACAATGGATAATATGAAATATATTTCAGTAACTGTTCAAATGATCCAATATTTCACCAAAAATTAAAGATTAAAGGAAAGGTCCAAAAACTGAAACTTTTTTTTCTTTCCTCTCCTGTTAATCATCTCACGACCCCTCAGATTTATCTGGTGACCCTTTGGAGGGGCCCGACTCCCAGGTTGGGAACCATTGGAATAAACTAGCTAACTGTATATAAAGTAGTTGAAACTAGCTCCACCTCCAACAGCTACAACAGTAACATGCTGCTCTAACACTGATGCTTCACTATTAATAATCTAATGATGTCATATATAACAATATATCAGTCAGAGGGACCAAACCACTACTTTAACTGCAATACTTTAACCACATCAAGCTCATAATACTTATGTACTTTTACAGTAGTAGGATTTTTCAGGCAGGACTTTTACTAGTAATGGAGTATTTTTACATTGTTGTATTGCTAGTTTTACCTAAGTAACGGATCTAAATATTTCTTCCACCACTGGTATTGGCACATATCCAATGTGTCAGTGTTGTATTTACAGCTTGTTTCTGCTGCTCCCCAAATGGCTTTTTTTGGGGGGGGGGTTCAGTTGCACTGCAGCTAACCACTGATGAAGACCGTGAGATTTGATTGAAGGCTCCAGGAAAAGTTAGTAATTGGACCTTGGGGCAAGATTATTGTGTGAAATTACTATTTTCAAGGTGAAGAAAGAACTTTCTTGCTCAGTGTTACGGTGTTATCTACAACCGTCAACTGAAGCTTGTTGACCTTCTCATAGACTCCAGAATCCATTGGCCTTCATAGGTCTAAAATAAGTGAATTGAATTCATTAAATGCCCCCTTAGAGAATTCAGAAACATATTAAAATAGTCCTTGATGTTGGTTTTATTAATCACGGCTTCAGTGGATAGCTGACCTGCGTCAGTTCATTCAAGCGGAGGCCTCTGAGGTCCTTTTAAACCCACAAGGTTAATATGACATGATGAAAAATGAGCTCCCTGACCACTGACCTTAATATACTATTAATATGCCATTCACAACTGAGCTGGCAGGTCAAAGCTACAGTAATGGCTGCTTGAGGAATGCCTCGAGCAAGAAAAAAACCCCATCAGAACAAATAGATTTGGCTGCAGTGATTAATGACATGCTGCATCCCGTCGTTAATATCCGCAAGTGTTGTAGCTTTGAGAGATGATCATTGATCTGAGCGATGCTGGCAAAGGCCTCTGGTGAACAAGTCGTGCGTTTTCTTTGATGTTTAAGCTGGTGGGAGAAAAAGGCCAAGGTGAGGCATGAAAACAAGGGTTTCTAGACGATGGGAAAGTCGACACCTAGACAGTGAAAATGAAATGTACACTTAATATTAGGAAGACGGTTTTGATATTGACCCCAAAGCAGATAGTTTCTCTCTATTCCTGGAGAGATTTTGAGGTTTAATCTGTAACTGATGCTACAGGGCATGGTCAAAATTATAAAAACACCGACAAGATATGAGTATCAAGTAGCTAGTATAGCCACCATCTCTTCCATATTACATTAACTGTACAACCTTACAGGAAGACAGCAGTAAATACAGAAACAGTGAAGTTGAGAATACAAGTTTTCAATTTGAAAGGAGTAAAAGCTATAATATTATATACCATAGATGTATTCATGTTGATATCACATTGACCACTGCTTGTCGTTCTGTTCTTCTTTGACTTTTGCCCTCTGTGTGGTCTCCAGGGCGACTTGCTGAACCCGTGTCGGTGTGACGGCTCAGTGCGCTACACCCACCAGCACTGCCTGCTGAAGTGGATCAGTGAGAGAGGCTGCTGGACCTGCGAGCTCTGCTGCTACCGTTTCCATGTCATCGCCATCAACATGAAGAGACCGTGGCAGGTAAAATGCTGGTTTTTACACTTCAAGTTCGATTTAGAAACAGCAGCCTTTTTTAGTTTGAAATGAAATGGGCTGCTGTGGTGTTTGGACGACTGAATGAATGGCGTCAAGAACCAGCACATTAAGACACACCTATGTAGCTTTGTATCAGTAAAATATTGGCCACAATATAAATATCTTAATATGGCATTCATCATAACAAAAGTGTCTAGAAATGAAAGCCACAATTGTAATTTATATGTAAAAATAAAAAAGAAAGAATTAGCAAGTAGTTACTAAAGGGGATCTTGTGTGCTGTTCTATGGTGTTCTGATGTCAGATGTTAAACATGATTAAGGTTCCAAAACTTGAGGTGAAAATATGTAGAAATGCTGCCTGTAAGACAAAAACCAGGGTTTCAACCTGCTCTGAATTCTCCGTTTGCAAAGATTCTTCACGGATTCCCACAAACGGCCGTCCATTCAGTTGCCTTTGTTGCTAAGGAATTTACCATGGGTTGTTCTCGTTGTTCACTTGCATTCGGGCTCGAACATGTACGGATATATTTGACAGTTTCCATTTTTAGTAAAGAACAAGAAAATAAGTGAAATTTAGAAATTTAGAAGAAATTAAGTTTGTTTACTTAGCCTCTGGAGCTGGAGGAAGCTTCCTGAAGCTGACCAATCAGAACAGAGTGGGCTCATCAGGAGGAGGGGAACCTTACAGAGACAGGAGCTAAAACAGCCTGTTTCAGACAGAGGCTGAACTGAGGGGCTGCATAAAGAGCAAGTATAAGATAAATAAGCAGTTTTTTTTTAACCGTGAATCATGCAGAAATATTCCAGTTGAGCCCAAGAATATAAATATACACCTGGCAATGTGCGTCCCCTTTAAGACAACGAATAATAGTATTAAAGAAAATGAAAAAAAAATATTCTACTTGCAATGAGAGTTTATAGGGAAACAGGTTAGAGGGGGGATTTAAGATTCTTAATTTTAGGGATGTTAACAGTATTTTGTTTAGTGGTTGACTTAAATTTGCAAATGACAACAAGTCCTCAAAACAAAACACTGAAATAACTCACTTGAGTTTTCTGATCTGATGCCGTTAAAACCAGGATGACATTGTCAGTACCCTTTTTAAACTGTTACAAAAGGTTGCTACAAAAAAAATTGATACAGTATGAATGAATGTTTTCTGAACTGCCACCTTTATGTCTCAGTTTAGTCATCTAAAAGTTGGTTAAGGAGAGGGGAACAGATGGTTGTCATAGTTAAAGAAAGAAATGTAGGTGGGGATTTACTTTATAAACTCACAGCTCAGTGTACATGGATATATATTCATTAAAAATCAAGTTCTCTTCTTCCTGGAAAACCTTCTCTTCAGATTGTAGTTTAAGTGCCTGTCGAACGATGTGGCAACAAACTGCAGCCATTAAATTCTCACTGGCTTTTTTACTGCTGTCTACAGCCATAAACCTTTGAGGTTACAGTTTTCTCCTGCAGAGCGTGCTCTCTAAATTCTTATGGAGGCATTAACAAGAGATTGTTTTTATAATCTCAGATGTATTGACCGACCAGCTGGATTTATGCTCAGAAATATTCACAGCTTCTCTGGTGGAGGAAAACAGCCACACACAGCTGAACTGGCAAAAAAATTTAACCCACCTGCTTCTGTCAGAGCAGTTCATTCAGAAATGTTTGCTTAAGTTCAACTTTAATACTCAAATATACTGTAGTGCACCAACTTTATTATTATGTCAATTTTCTGTCTTTGCCCTCTGAATAAATGTTTTTCATAACAGCTTAAAATGGTAATTTTTGTATATGATTCATGCTCATAAAATGTAGAACAAGTGAGCCGAGCAAGCTGTTATGTCACGGTTTTAAGTAAAAATCAAATCAAATTTTGTCTCACACACGCACAAAAATCAGGTATATTTATACTATGTAACTATGTATACTGTTTTATTTTACAAAAGACTACCTGGAACAAAAAGTTCAAACTTATGGTCGATCTAGCAGCATGGCTGCAGAGCTTCAGCAGGAAGAAAATACAGTGCGTTCTTCATGAAAACTTTTTTTTTTTGGCCAGAGCTGATCACTCAGGAACAAACATCTCTTAGAAAACCAAAACCAAAGATGCTTTAAGTCATCCCATTATATGATATGTACACATACAGACTCAGTTTCCTTTAAGGATAAATACAATCAACTGATCTATTAACAATTATCGTGTGTGTATCCAAAGCCTGATATATCTTATTCCTCTGTGCCGTAGACCTCCGTTGTTGTCCAAAAACTATTAAAAACACATTGATGAGTCACAAAGCTGCATGTTCTTTCATCATGAAGAGTTTGGGCTCATTAGTTTGTTTAGAAACAGCTCCAAAGACTAATAACAGCGATCACGTTTTCACTCTCCAGAGAGTAGTTCCATGCAAGGCAGAGAGTAGTTTTACAGAGCTTTGCTAGCTTGTTGTGCTACATATCACAACCTATTGACTTTGTAAGTCATGCAAAGATATTCCAGTAGAGCCACAGAATCTAAACATAGACCTGGTAATGTGTATATGCCCCCCTTAAAATGATGGCCCACCCTATTACAATGAAAAAGCTACATCTGGAGTTATATAGTGAACGTTTAGTTTCAAGAAACCGCAGAAATAACGATGGTTAGTTTGGTATCTTGAGGCGAATGTAGAAGTGACTGTGAACCTGCTGAGTGTTTCTGTTTCCTCTTTAGGACTCTGCTGTCAGTTTGGAGGCTTAAAATATCTGCATTCTGGATCATTTCTTTTACTGAGGAACACTCAGGTCTTTTCAAATCTGTTCACTCCAGATGGGACTTGAGTCATTGGCAGAGTGAACAAACACACAGCTGAGGCTCTACTTTCTGTCCACACAGTCTGCCTAAAGTCTTTTCTCCTGTAACAAGCACTCTGCAGCCTCACAATCTTCCACTCAGCATCAAAAATGTTCTGTTTCCAAGTTGTTTTCAGCTAATTTATTCTGTGCTTTCTTGTTCTCTTGTCCTCTACTCTCCTATTTCTCATTTTCTCTTGTTATTGATTTGACTCTGGCACACAGATTTTTCCCCCAAACAGCTTCTCCCTCCTCCTGTCCTCCTCCTTTACATTCTTCATAGCCTCTTCCCACTTCTTTTTGGCCTCCCTCATCTCCCTTTTGGAGATTTTCTCATGCCTGTAGCAGGTTTTCAGGGCAGTGTGGAAATGCCTGGTCATGATTTTGCGTTCCCGGCCTCTCACATAACCTGTCCTGTTTTGGCTGATGTGGTTTTCCAGGCTGGTGACTGCCTGAAGGACAGAGAGACGACATGGTCTGTAGCTACGAGACAAGGTTTTTCGGTGGCAGTAAATCTGTTTTACTGACTACTTAAACCTGTAAGAAATGATCTTTTTGGGCACTCCTGCCAATTCCTGAGAAAAATCTCTGGCTGTTTTGTGGCTAAACGCTCAGCTATGTTCACCAGCTAGTTGTTAACTTTGTCTACAGTTTGGTGCCGAGCAGGTAGTGTACAGTGGGATTTTAGTCAGTCAGTTTAAATGCTTTAATTACCAAAAACTAAAAAAAACATCCACCTACATTGCATGGGGTCTCAGTTAACATCTGCATGGCTCCACAGCCATTCAGGAGGGCTATATTATTATTATTAGTAGTAGTAGTAGTAGTGGTAGTATTTATAAGTAGGAAAATCTGTTTTCTGATTTCGGTGAACTGATCCCTTAAACGGCAACAACACCTTCAAACACACATCTACTTATCCTCATAATTATGTGGCTGTTTGTGTGTGTGTGTGTGTGTGTGTGTGTGTGTGTGTGTGTGTGTGTGTGTGTGTGTGTGTGTGTGTATGTGTGTGTGTGTTTGTGTTTTCTTACCTGTAGCATCCTGTGGGTGGCGCTGCTCAGCAATTTACCCCAGTTGAATGACAGTCTGCCCCACAGGGTTTGTGCCTTCACAGACAGACATAAAGACATCTAATCATTCAGATTTAATCATTTATCACAAATACTACCAACACTAAAGATACTACTACAGTAATTACTACTGCTGTTACCACTCTGGCCGATATTTAAATTGATCTTAACATCATAAAACGAGAGGAATCAAAACATGTTTGTTATTTTTAGACACTTTTCATGCAGAATAATTGGGGATTACTTCTACACCAAAAGTGCTCAAATGAAAAGAAGAATTCCATTTCATAATGAAAATAATCATTAGTTGCAGCCCTAATTTATATAGTACCCAGCAGTATATAGTTTACTTGACCAGACTGGACTATCTATAACATTAATGATAACTTTTTGATAAGTACATTTGTATTGTTGCTAAACATCTGTACTATTTTGGATGCGGGACTTTTACTTCCAGTGGTGGGAGAAGTACTCAGATAAAAACACTATTACGAGTAAAAGTCATGCATTCAAATTTTTACTTAAAGTGCATCAAAATATACTTACACATTATGCAAAATGGCCCATTTCAGAATAATTATTTTTAATAGATTTTTATTGGATTATCGGATAATTATTAAGATAAGACTTTAATGATCACTGTGGGGGAATTAACAAGCTACTGAACAATATGTAAAGTAATCTGAACCTATAATAACACATCATAATATGTTTATTATGTGTTATTAATCTGAATATGCAAAGTAACTAGTAACTCAAGTTGTTAAATAAATGTAGTGGAATAAAAAGTATACTATTCGCCTCTGAAATGTAGTGGAGTAGAAGTATAAAGCAACAGAAAATGAAAATACTTAAGTACAAGTACCTGAAAATTGTACTTGAGTAAATGTACTATGTTACTAAATTCCACCACTGTTTACTTGTAAGGAATATTTTAACATCACGTAAATGATCTGGATACTTCTTACTCTACCTGTGTCACTGCACCTGCAGCTAATGAAATGATTTGGTGAATGTGGTGGCGGTTAAATGCAGGTTTGAGTTATTTACTGATGACAAGAGACTGTCTGTCTTTACCATCTGTCTGAAGGATGCGTTGTCTGTGCGCCTCTCTCTCTTCACCCTGCACATGCGGCTTTTCCAAGTCTTAAACGACAGAGGCATGACGAGGAGGAGTTGAGTTAACTCTGCGCGGTCGTGCAGATAAATGAACGTTTGTAAAAGAGCGAAGTCCGCAGAGTGAATAAAGTTCCTTTGTGACGCTACAGAGTCCTTTGATGCGTCACCAGTGTTCTGTGATGCGTCAACTGACCTTCATAATGGTCAGTATGAACAGGAGGAATGATTATGGCAAGAAAAACCTATTTCAGTCTTCATTTGGGCACCTGACTGTTGTTTTAAGACAGACTTGAAAAATTGTGGACACGTCTTCAAGTGCAGCTCGCTTATAAGTATTTATAATTATTTATAATTATAAATATTCTACAGGCTAATTCAACAGTTTGACTTTGACTTTCCCCTTCACACTTTGTTTTTAAAGAGTTTCTGGACTTTATAGTCCCCTAAGTAACCTATATAAATAACCTCCATGTAAATAATAACTGGTGTTCTTAAATTATTAGGCTACCTTGTGCGAACATGATAATAACTTGTTCCAGGATTACCGGGACACCTATGCTGTATATCTCGGGTGCAAAATGACTGTTACTATAAAGTTACTATAGTTAGTGGCTAAAGTGTCTCAAAAATCTTGAGAAAAAAAAGCTAAGTGTGGAAAAAGACCTAAGGTAAAATAAATAAATTAGGCTATATTGTGCACACAGCGTCCGAACAAGATTTGTTTTAAATGTCAGGATTTGTTGGCTCTTACTTTATTCACGGCAGACAGATAGCATTGAACCAGGAAGCACTATATCAAAAAAAAAAATCTAAATCAAGTTTATTTATAAAGCACATTTGAAATAACCAGAGTTGACCAAAGTGCTGTACAATAAAATAACAAAAGTGAGTTAAAACAACATAACAAGGTAACAGCAAAAAAAACGAGTAGAGATGATATAACAATACTATCCCATAAATAAGTGATAGTAAAACATAAATCTTTAAGGACACTCAAAAGCTCAACAGACCATGTGGGTCTTAAATTTAGCCTTAGTGTCTGCAGAAGGGGAAAGTTTTGGGGCAGCTACAGCAAACGCCCAGTTGCCCCTCAACCTTGATCAAGGGACAGCCAGGAGCAGCTGGTCTAAGGATCTGAGAGATCTGGGGTTGGAAAGGGGTTAGAGGAGCTCAGAGATGTACTGAGGTGTCAGGCCATGTAAAGCTTTAAAAACAAATAAAAGGACCTTAAACTCAGTCCTATACTTGACTGGTAGCCAATGCAGGGACGCCAGTACAGGTGTGATGCTGTCTCTCTTCCTGGCACCAGTTAGCAGCCTAGCAGCAGCATTCTGCACCAGCTGTAAGTGAGACAAAGATGACTGGCTAATACCCAAAAAAAAGAGCACTGCAGTAATTCAGTCGAGAGGAAATCAAGGCAGTCTTCAAGTCATGAAATGAGAGCTTAAGTTTGGCGATGTTTCTTAGCTGGTAAAAAACAACCTTTGACAACAGAGTTAATTTGTTTGTTAAATTTTAAAGCTAGATCGAAAATGACACCAAGATTTCTGGCATGGGTATGAAGGTTAGGGGCCAGGAGCCCAAAGTGATTAGTGATATCCCCAATGGAGTTGGAGGGAACAAATAAAACTACTTCTGTCTTACAAGCATTTAACTGAAGACAGTTTTGTGCCATCCGATTTTTTATATACCAGTAACCAGTAAAATTTTCAAACCATAATAGTCAATTCCATTCCATCAGCTGCAGACTCTACATGTCTTGAGCATCATTTTATACATATTTCCTCCAAAATTCATACAGGTGACAGGAAACTTTGGATTCTCAACAATAATTTAGATAAGATGGATATAAAAAAAAAAAGATAAAGTTGGATTAGTTTTAAAAAGCTTGTTTTCTTGTACAAAGTGAGTTGCAGAGCCACCACAGGGACCAGCACAGTGCTGGGATGTGCCAATTTGGAAACCGAATGTGATAAAACAGCTTTTTTTTCTTGAGTGTTGATGTGCATCAATGCTGGGAAATAGGACAGTGGTGTGTCCTGACCACAGTGAAGTGTGTCAGTGCACTTGTTGCTTTTGCATACAAAGTCTTTAATCTTTTTCATGTATTGTTTCTTGTCTCTGTCTGCAGTGGCAGTCCATCACCATCACCCTGGTGGAGAAGGTGCAGATTATCGCGGTGTTTCTGGGCTCTCTCTTCCTGGTCGCCAGTATCTCCTGGCTGCTGTGGTCAGCCCTCAGCCCGCAGGCAGTCTGGCAGCGCCGTGACGTCCTGTTTCAGATCTGCTATGGCATGTACGGCTTCATGGACCTGGTCTGCGTAGGTGAGCCTGGGAATGATTCATGTAGAATGTAAAAACAAACAACTATCCTCTGGGGTCAATCATACATGAAGTATTTATCTGCTGTTGTGGCCTACAGGCCAAATACACAACTTGACATTGAAGTGACATATTTCCAGATGTTACGGAGATGTGTGATACCAGAAAATGTTTCAGTGATGGTAATGTCAGGCCTCTGTCAGTCCCTCAGAATGAAATGGTGAGGGCTGACATTCACTCTCACACTTAATTGTATGCAGCTCGACATTGTTCACTTTTATTTTACTTCATTCATTTATTTATCAGGGACAAGATTCATTAATTAACATTAGTATGAGGTAAATGTGTTAGATTTAGCCAAAAGGCTAATTTTCAGTTGCAGTCCTTTGTCAGACCAATGAAAAAACACACCAAAAAACTAAAAAGCATCAAAGCTTAAGAGGATAAAGGATAAATGAATAGAAACCTCATTACAACCATTACAGAACGGACACATACATGCACATAAAACAGTCAGAAACTGACAACAGGCGCAAAGACCAAACATCACAAAGAACTAGGAAACTATAATCTAGTCCATGTTTTCATTTGTTTCCTATCTGTGTAATGGAAAAAGGCGATTACACTTTTTTCTCTCTTTCTCTAGGCTTCATGACACAAAATCTAAAGCACAGATGGATCATAGCGTTAGCTCAGTCATTGAAGTAGAAGCTTTCATTAGCTAATTGGTTTTTCTTGCTTTATTCATGCCTCATATCAGCAGCTCATTTACAGGCTGCTTAGCTGCCTGCTGACTAACAATGTTCACTCATCTTAATACAAGTGTGCACAATACCCATTGTTATCCTTATAACCTTCCCCACCAGATCTTAACTGTACAACCATTTCCTATAAATTGTCAGTTCCTTTTCACCAGTTTCTCCTGGCTGAAATCTCATTGGTTAGACTAATCATATTGATATTAAGATCCCACAGACTATTTTACTTGTCTCAGATATGGGGACTTTATATTGTATTTGTTCACAAAAAAAAAGTTCATTACCCGTTTTTTTAAATGTATAGACTTAGAAAAACCTGAAATGAAAGCCAAAGTGTTACATATCTAGAACAGGAATTAAGAGTAAGTGCAGAACTTACTGTTAACTGGTGTTAGTCTAGAGAGAAGTGTATGCTTTGTTGCTTGCTATGATGAGGTAGCTGAGAGTGATTAAATGGCTGTCTCCTGGTGGGTTGAGCAGAATGCTGGTAATAGCAATATGCTGGCTAGCTTTACATGGTGTTAGCTGGTGATATTGTAGACAGCATGGATATGACTTGCTATAGAGGGTTGTGTTGTGTGGGTGCAGGTAAAGAGGGGGGGTGGTTCTAGGATGCTGGAACACACTGTTGAGCCTTCTCGGTGTCGTTTGCCCAACTCAACGGAACACCAGTTATTGAAAGGGTTGCCCACCTGATGATCGAGTAGACTTGCCCGCATTCTTATACTCATACACATAAGTTCACATTGAAACGATGTTCCTTTATTTGTTAGACAGGTCTAGTGACATATTAAAGAAACGTTTCTCATGCGAGAGGGGTTGCTAATTAGTGGCTATTGATAAGACTAGTGGAACCAGTAATGGTGGTTGGGCAACTGAGCAGACCATAGCATTGCTTATCCAGCCAGTTGGGTCAGCCACTGTAGGTTAGCCTGAGCAGATACAACATAGATATAAGGCTGCGTTATGCTGATGATTATCTGCTCTTTGCTAGGATTCAAGGATGCTTTAAAGGTTAGATAAAGTTTTCTGATATAACTCTTTGTAAGACTAGTGATGCTAGATAGGTTGGGATGATGGCAGCATTAAGATGATACTGCCTATCAAACCAGTGGGTCCAGTTACAGTAGTTTACACTGAGCAGATACATTGTAGATATAAGGCCGGGTTAAGCCACTGAGTATCTGCTCTTTGATGATGTCAGTTTGATGAGATCTAAAATGTAACAGTAATGTATCAGAGGATCAACATTTCCTTTAATGTGCCCACTTTTGTCCTTGTTACAGGCTTGATTGTCCATGAGGGGGCAGCAGTATACAACGTCTTCATGCGCTGGCGGGCCGTCAACCTCCACTGGGATGTGCAGAGCTACAACAAAGCGAAAGACATGGAGGAGACGAGCACTGGCCATTCCTCGTTGGGCCCCAGGACACTTTGGTTGCCTCTGGCCACCTTTGGACCCAACGGCCCCTTAAACTCCACCCAGCTGGGGCCACAGCCATGGACTTGCCTCTGCTTGGCCCCCTTCTGCCCCAGCCTGGTGCCCCGAAACAACCTCAGCCAGGACAGCGACTCAGGAGAGGTCGTTATTCGTGTAACATCGGTGTAACAATAGGCAGTATTTATGCAGGAACAAAACATCTGATGGTTTACATTTGGTGGTAAAAATCTGAGCTTCTCTGGGCAGTTTATAGAATTACACAGTCTGAGTTTTTTTTGCAGATTTTCTTGTTGCCAAATAATTTCCTAGTGAGTCAGAGTTGTTTGTTCGCTCTGGGGCCGGTCCTCAAAACAATATTAACAGTTAAAATAACTCTGATGTGTTGGCGTTGCCTTTTATACAGTCCAGATCGTAAGTATTTGGACAGTTACACATTCGGTTTGAAATAAAGTAATGCATACTACATTAAAGTGCCAAGTCTCAGCTTTAATTTGAATAGGTTTACACCAATATAGAAAGAACTGCTTTGAAGATATAACTCTTAACACAGTGTCCAAAGTTTAGGGGTTCAAACGTAATTGGATATTTGGTTACTAAATGTTTGTTGGGCAGCTGTGTGTCATTTCAACATTAGTTCAGCACAAAAGAGCTTACATGTGGCTCAGAGTTGACTGAGAGATGCCATTTAGATTGAAGTGGAGTTGTCTGTCAATATGAGGTGTAAAAAGGTGACAATGCAAGTGAAGTAGATAATAATGAGGCTAGAAAAAGCAAAAAGCAGAGATATCAGTTTACCAAAATCAACACTTGGGTACATTTCCAAAAAGCAGGTGTGCCCAGGAAAACTAGAGAATGGCAAACGAGGTGGTAGACCAAGGAGCACAAGTCTGGTAGACCGAGGAGCACAAGTCTGGTGGATGAGCAGAAATTCATTTGCATGGTGAAGAAAAAGCCCTTTATGACTGCACAGCAAGTCAAGAAACTTCATGACCAGAACCTCAGAGGATTTATCATAAGATGCAAATCCTTGGTAAGCCTCAAAAACAGAAATCTGATCATCAACCCTTATGTTGATATAAACCTACACAAAATGAAGTGGAGATTTGGCACTTTAATGTAGTATCCATTATTTGATTTTAAATTTAATGTGCTGAAGCACAGAGCCTGAAGAATGAAAAAAGTGTTACTGTGAAATACTTCAGGTCTGGACTGCATGTATAGACAGACATAAACCACACCCATCTCCACACTTTTGTTTTTCCAGAACCCTCGTGGCATATGGAAAAGAAGATAGGTGCAGGAGTTAAAAATACTGTGCATTGACAATATAGCACTAAATCCAATTAGTTTGGCTTTAATTACATTAAATGTGGACTTAGGCTGATTTAAGGCATTCATGCTTGTTTGCCTTTATCAGGCACTTCTGCATAATTTAGCACCAAGCTTTCAAAAAGTTTTACAACTTGGATGATGATGTGAATAAAAGTTAGAAAATGCTTATTAGGATGAATCCCACGTCATGAATGCAACATTTGTGCAGATTTGTACAAAGGCACATACTTCATATCTTGGTAAGACAGAGACCTCTCCGAAATCACATGCATGTATGTTGAGCCTGTCATGTTCCTCTAGAACTTCCCATGTTCATGTCACCACCTCCACTGAACCAGGCTATGTTGTTGGCTAGATGTAGCTATTTTTTTAAATATTGCGTCCATTGGCTGTTGGTGGATAAAAAACACAGACTAAAGCAAAACAAAAACTTCTTTGCGTCCAATCTTAACGCAACTTCAGGCTCAGCTTAGCATCTATCAGCTGCATCTCATCAGGCTCAGCTGTACTTGTTACTTTTAGCTTTATTTTGTTCAGCATTGAATATTATAATGCACACATTAACATGCTTACATAAAAACATCATGCAACATTTTAATATTAGCATGTTAACATGCTACTACTAGCACATTATTATACCTAGCATGTTGACATGATAATAGCATAATGTTTAGCATATTAAACATGCTAACACGGGGTAATTCTGGGCTTAGAATTGTACTGAAAGGGTGTACAGCTTTGAATTTACTAGTAAATCTTTCAAAAACTGAGAGCTTTGTATCTTTATCACTGTTTCTTGGGATAAATCTGCTTCATATTTTGTACAAAAAATATGCACTAATGGAGGACCAGATCCCAGCAAGCATTTGATGGACAAGGATGTAGAATTCAGTGATTCAGCAAGATAGCAAATGAGCACAAAACAAAAACTGATGTCAGAAAGATATTGAGGTTTCAGTTTAACACAATGCAGGCAGCAAATATGCACATATCTTAATGTCATTTTAACTTTATGTCTTCTAGTTTTCAGCATTGGCAAATGCTGGCATATCAACATCTGTTCAGTACCAGAATGTTTGCTGGGCTGCCACAAAGAATTGATCCTCAGATGATTTGTGCCGGTATAAATACAGCTGTTGAAAATTGTGGTTTTGATCTGTCTGTATGCCATTCTGTTGAGCTTCCAGGAGCCCTGTGGTGTTTGGGGTTGTGGGGTTGTGGGGTTTTGGGGTGGTGGGTGGGTTTGGGGCTCTGTTCTCGACCTCGGTCATTTGGGTCGTTAGATTTTTTTGGTGCCTTAGGAGGCTGGGTGACGACATTGCAATGTGCAGCACAGAAATGACTTGAATGTGACTTTTCCTGTTGGCTGTATTTCTATTTCTTTTGGATGTAACATGGATGTAATGTATAAAGAATATTTATATACACAGAGAGCAGTGTGGATTATTTGCCTGATTTCAAATTGAATTTGGCTGCATTTTGCTTTAAGGCTTTGCCAGGCAATAGCTCCAGGACAGCAGCAAGTGGCAACTGTTTGAGAACTACCCAGAAATCCCTTGAGATGACTAGGGCTGTAGTCAACCAAAGAAAATGTTGGTTGACTGAAATTGTACATAATCTTCAACTAATCAATTAGTCGCGCAGGTGGAGGGGGGGGGGGGGGGGGGGGGGGGGGGGGGGGTTAAAAATTGTTGGATGTTACGGGGCAGAGTAACATCAGCTACACATTTTTCGATTCACTATTTCTCTGTTTAGCGTCTTCAGGTTCGGCTAACCCATTGTTGCTAACTTTGGAGCTAAACTACTTTTTCAGCATTTGGGAAAATAACAGACGTGACTTTTCTTGGTCTTGAGAAGCTGCAGCATGTATTAACTGACACACTGTAGTCTGTACTGTACATTTACTGCCAGACTGACAACTTACTGCTAACCTTTTCCTCTGGTCTGCTTGCATTCACTGTCACTTTTCTGCCGCTCGCTCTTTCCCACTTGTTACGCACATATATTACGCGCTGCCCTATTCCTTAACAGAGTTATCTTACCAAGAGTTTCCCAGGCAACGACACAGGGGTTGACTCCCGTTTGGGAACAACACTGCACAGACGTTGGATTAATCCTGGAAGGCTATTGACGTAGCACTTTTCTCCTTATGAAAGTAACACAGTGATTATTTGACCAATGAGACTTTGGTCGGACGAGAGCATATCGACCAACTAGTCGACCAGGACACTGCAGCCCTAGAGATGACAACAGCAGCCTCTTCATGTTAAGGCTGATGGGTCAAGGGATGCAAAAGGAAGATGTTGGTGAGTCCAGTTTTATATTTATGTGGGACTAGCTTATTTTGCTGCTTTTTTAGATTAAAATTATTTTGTCATTCCTTTGATTTGCCTCTTCATGACAACAATCATAACAATAACAATAACAACAGCAATAGCCGGGGAAGAACACCATCAGGACTGCCAAGGACCGCGGCGAAGGCTCGGGCTACAAGCCAGGGTTTCCTGCAAGATGTGAAAGCACAAAAAACTCTGGGGAAGAGGCCAAGTTAGTAACATGCATTGATGGTACATGAATGCATACAGATGGAGAGGAGGAGGAGGAGAGAGGAGCTCAGTGCATCATGGGAAGTTCCCCGGCAGTCTAGGCCTACAGCAGTATAACTAAGGGCTGATCCAAGGTGAGCCTGACCGGGCCTAACTATAAGCTTTATCAAAAAGGAAAGTTTTTTTCAGCCTACTCTTGAATGTAGAGAGGGTGTCTGCCCCCCGGACCGAATCTGGAAGATGGTTCCACAGGAGAGGAGCCTGATAGCTTAGGCTCTGCCTCCCATTCTACTTTTAAAGACTGTAGGAACCACCAGTAAGCCTGCATTCTGGGAGCACAGTGTTCTAGTGGGGTAATACGGTACTATGGGCTCTTCAAGATATGATGATGCCTGACCATTAAGGGCTTTGTAAGTTAGGAGAAGGATTTTAAATTCTATTCTAGATTTTACAGGAAGCCAATGTAACGAAGCTAAAATTGGAGAAATATGATCTCTTTTTCTAGTTTTAGTCAGTACATGTGCAGCTGCATTCTGGACCAGCTGGAGAGTCTTTAGAGACTTGTTAGGGCAGCCTGATAATAAGGCATTGCAGTAATCCAGCCTAGAAGTAACAAATGCTTGGGCTATTTTTTCTGCATCTTCTTGAAGCGGAATGTGCCTGATTTTTGCAATACTATTGTAATTCATATCATGCTGGCAAAACCTGGGCTCAGTGGTTTGCACACCCTTCCCCCTTCTTAGCAACAATTTGAGTTCAAATATTATAGTCAACCACTCAATAAGAATATGGGCTCAGTTTAGAAGACATTTTGGGTTGCAGGGAACCACTATATATGTGTGTGTGTGTGTATATATATATATATATACATATATACACACACACACACACACATACCACTACATGTTCACTCCCTCCTGCACAGACCCTGGATTTACGCTGTGGTTTAATGAAGGAATTAGAGCAATTCATAACTTATATATAGGAGATACATTTGCACCTTTCTGCCAGTTATCCTAAATCTATGACTTACCTAAGAACCACTTATTCCGTTATTTGCAGATCAGAAGCTTTGCACAAGACATTTAATCCATTTCCAGATAAGCTCAAAAAAAATCACATGTGGATCATATCCTCGAACTGAAATCAGACCGTAAAGGATTGATATCCGAGATTTATGAACTCATTAATAACATTAGCCTATACTCTACTGAACACTTATAAAGGAGCCTGGGACTCTGATCTGGGAGCATTTCTAACAGACAACTAATAGGAAAATTTGAAAGGATTTGGCGTTCCACCAAATAAAACATAAGAGGTTAGCTCCATGGTATAACTCCCAAACCTGCAAATTAAAGCAAATATCATGAAAATTTGAAAGGTTTTGGCGTTCCACCAAACTAGAAGAATCTCGCTTAGTCTGGCAAGATAGTCTTAAAACATATAGGAAGGCCCTCTGTAATGCCAGAGCCACCTATTACTCAGCATTAATAGAGGAGAATAACAACAGCCCTAGGTTCCTTTTCAGCACTTTGGCTAGGCTGACAATGAGTCATAACTCTATTGATCCATGTATTCCTATAGGTCTCTCTCTCTCTGTAAATTAAAGAGTATGGTCTAGACGTGCTCCATGTGAAAAGTGCCCTGAGATGACTTTTGTTGTGATTTGGTGCTATATAAATAAAATTGAATTGAATTGAATGGCTGGCGATCCGGGGAAGATATACTGTCTGGCTGATGAGATGATGGATGGCAGGTGTGCTTAGAGCAGGTGCTGTGCATCAGGAATCATTAGGAAGAAGCCAGAGGAAGGAGAAGCCATGCCTGCCACTCACACACACACACACACACACACACACACACACACGGGGACACAAACAGGGGACAAGAAACAGAGGGAAAAGGGGAAACCCAGGACACACAAGGAAGAACACTAGAGGCACAGCCAGGGCCGAGACAGTACAGCACAGTATTGCCAAATTTACATTATGTCCATTAAATTTGGGTTTGATTACTCTGAACGACAGACTTTGGCTGACATGAAGTGTTTGTGTTTGCTTGGCTTTCAGACACTACTGTAGTGCCAAATAGGATATATCAGAGCTTTCAGAAAAATACCAGTTGCCCAGCTGTAATTACAACTTGGAGATTGGTGTGTACACCATTTACAGTTCGGAATCTCATAATTACAACCGGAAGACTCAGACTTTAATAATAATAACAACAACAACAACAACAACAACAACAACAACAACTACTTTATTTATATAGTACCTTTTAAAAAAGTCTACAAAGTGCTTTGACTGACAAAGCAAAAGCAGTACAATAACAGATCTGACTTTAAAAAGATGCCGGCCAAAGGCAAAGAAAGACAAAGAGATGATAAAAAGTTTAAAGAAAGATGATCAAAAGACAACATTACATAAAAGCAAGTCTGTAAAAATGGGTTTTAAGTTACTGAATCTGTGAGCTTTATCTCCTCAGGCAGGTCGTTCCAAAGTTGAGGGGCCCTGATGGAAAAAGCACGGGCACCTTTAGATTTAAGCCTCGACTTTGGAACAGCCAGAAGGGCACCACCTGAGGATCTAAAGCTGCGGGCTGGCTTGTATGGGGTCAGCATATCTGTTATGTAGCTTGGAGCCAGACGTGCTTTAAAAGTGATCAGTAAAATCTTAAAATCAATTCTAAAACAAACAAGGAGCCAATGGAGAGAAGGCAGAATTGGAGTGATGTGATGTTGTCTGTTCAAACCAGTAAGAAGCCGAGCTGCTGCTGCGTTCTGAACAGGGATTTTTGTGTTATACCGGAAAAGAGGGAGTTACAGTAATCTAGTCTAGAGAAAATGAAAGCATGGATGATTTTTTCAAGGTCAGAATGGTGGAGCATCAGCTTAATTCTGGAAATGGTTCTGATTTGGAGGAAGCAGGACTGGACAACTTTGTTAATGTGTGGTTTGAAACTTAGACCTCAATCGTACAGTACCCCGAGATTTCTGGCAGTGGGCTTCATGTAGGTGGATAAGGGACCAAGACTGATGGGGTAATTTGGATTAGGGGGACTGAACAGTATGACTTCTGTTTTTAATTGTTGAGTTGAAGGAAATTTTGTGCCATCCAACAGTTGACATCGCTGAGACAATCTACAGCAGCAGCTAAGCTTCTTGGGTCACCGGGTCTCAGGGGAAGGTATATCTGTGTGTCGTCTGTGTAGCAATGAAAAGAAACATTATGTTGTTGGATGATTTGGCCAAGTCGAAGCATATAAATAGAAAATAAAATTGGACCTAAAATCGAACCTTGCGGTACACCACTGGTAATGTGGGCTGTGGAAGAAGTGAAATTACCAATGGTGACGAGAAGGTTCTTTCTAAAAAGGTAAGAATAAAACCAATCAAGTGCAGTGTCCTTGATGCCCACCCAGGTTTTAAGACGGTCAATTAAAATAGTGTGGTCTACTGTGTCAAAAGCTGCACTTCAATCTAAAAGAATTAAAATTGCGCTCTCCCTCATCAGCTGCTAAAAAGGAGGTCATTAGTTACCTTGAAGAGAGCAGTTTCTGTGCAATGTAAAGCTCTAAAACCAGACTGAAATTTCTCAAAGATATTGTTTTGACACATAAAAGCTAAAAATTGGGTTGAAACAACCTTTTCTAAAACTTTGCTTAAAAAAGGTTAAGAAGTTTAGAAATTGGTCTAAAATTATTAAAAACAGAGGGATCGAGGTTAGGTTTCTTTAAAAAGGTTGCACAATGGCATGTTTAAAAATAGAAGGAAAAAATCCATTTTTGAAGGAACTGTTGATAATCAATAAAATACTGGGGCCAACTGTGTCAATAACTTCTTTGAGAAATTTCGTGGGGATAGCATCAAGACTGCACATGGTGGGCTTCATATGGGCTATGATATCAGGTAAAAATGACAGTGATATAGGATTAAAATGACTAAAATGACAATTAATGTCCCTGCTGGTATGTAAAACATGGGCTGGGATTTGTTGCCTTATTTCCATGACCTTATCACTAAAAAATGACTGAGTCTATTGTTTTAAATAAAATCCTGGGGTTAGAATGATTTGCTAAAATTTAACTTGGGGGGGAAAAAAAAAAAAGATCTTTTAGCTTCTTTAACTGCCTTTTGATAGCTGGTCATTGCGTCTTTCCAGATCTGATAAAATACATGTAAACCTGTTTTTTTTCCATTTGCATTCCTTTCTCCTACAGTCTCTTTAATTCTTTAGCAGATTCATTTAGCCAGGGTTGCGGTTCTCTCTAACTTGGAGCTTCTTAATACAGAAAATCTTGAAAATGTACCGAATAGGGATACCTCACATCAGTCAAAGTTCATCGTTCATGATGAAACCCAAAGTTACTGGATATAGCGTTGTTTATAAAACAGATAGTTCTGGTCCTTGATTATGAGTAGCTGAGCTGTGTTCAAAATCCATACAAATTATTTCAAAATGTCAGATTTTGTTTTGAATTTTGATTTACTGGGTGGGCGAAGTGTGGATGAGTGGTGGAAAGAGATGGACAGGATAGAGAGGGAAGATAAATGAGAAAGAAGACACAATGAAATTAATGAGAGAGAAATTGAAGAGCTGGAAAAGTCAGAAATGAAGCCGGGGTTTGTTCACTGATTTCAGACCTGGTGTGCTGAGAAAGATCTGGCTATTGATTTTAAAATGATCACTAAAATGGAGCTAAACTAGTCTCTCTTTCAGTTTTATGGCACTGTGACAAACAGGAAAGGTGAACCCTTTGGTTTCAGCAGTTATGTTGGCCTACGTTTGGGGCTTAACCAGTATATCAATCATAGCTGCTCTAAAATCACTCGCATGGCTTATTGCTGTAGTCCTTCATTCAGCCAACTCTGTAGTCATAACCATCATGAGCTGCCTGGTGGCATTAATGCTCATAAGTCATAAGCCAGGGAACTTTTCAATCCTGTATGACATGAACCAACAATTATCGCACTGGAACTACAGAGAAATAAGACACTATGTAGGAAATGCATCGACTTCTTTGTCTTGTTTGTTTGGACTCATTTGTCCCATCATGTCATATATCAGTGATTATAATGTCCTAGTATCTATATTATTGCACCATGCAATTAATTGATTTTATTATACTTTTGGGTACAAGTACACCGGATTGGAGGAAGAGTGCCACAGAGGAGGATGGTACACATGGTGTTTGCCCATTGAGGTGGGCAGCAGAGGGTTTGCAGCTCAGTCTCTGTGTAAGGCCTACAGTCTGCTGGGCATCACAAGGGTGCGGAAGAGAAAGGCCATCAAACTGCCTCAGAGGCCGCGGAAAAAGCTTCCAGATGGCTGTGGATTAAGACAAAACAATCCGTGGTCACATGCCACTTGGACACAAACCAGGAACTGATCACTCCCGGTATGGTCGCCTGGGTGAGGGTGTCTGATTTCAAAGACCCGAAACACCCAATGACCCCAAGTTACATTACTGATGATGTGTCCAAGCGCATCAACAGATGGATACTGCAACCATAACATGTACGTGCGGTAATACAGAGTTACTCCATGCTAACACATATTCAGCCATTAAATTCCACAAATGCTCTGCTGAATGTGGACACTAAATGTCACGGTGAGTAACAGGAATGGACCAAAATGCAGGGTTGACAAAAACCTTCTTTATTCTTGAGATGGTCAGAACAGACCAGGGTAACATAGAACCAAAGACTGATCAGAAAACCAGGACTTAAAAACTAACTGAACTAACAAGGAGATGAGGTGCAGGTGGGGAGATGGGTGGAGAACTCCCAGAGTGTGAGAGGGGAGTGAGGTGATGAAACAGGAACAGACAGGAAGCTGATTGGCAGGGAAAATACAGGGAGCAGGGCAGGGCTGATGAGGTTAACACAGGGCAGGTGTGTGGAAAACAGAGCAGAGCAGGGCTAATGAGTCTAGATGCAGGGCAGGTGTGGAGAGAAAAACTGGCCAGGGAGGAGTGCAGGAACATAGAGCAAACTGAAAACCAAAACCCCGAAAACACAAACTCTCAATACAACCTACAATAACCCGTCCGAGAATAACCATGAACACAAACCCAAGTACACAACACCCTACGCCTTGAGCAAGGCCCTTAGGCACAGCTGCTCCAGTGGAGCTCGATAATCATGTCACATACATTGTGGCATCATAGCATGGTGCCATTGTGAGACCTTCTCATTTCCACACTAGGAGTAGTTAAGGCACACCTTCATCTGTTTCTTTCCCCTTTGTCTCAGTTTTCACATCCCTCCCTCCCAAAACCCTTTTCAACCTTCTCTCTTGATGATGATGATGATAAAAACATTGGAGCAGTTATCAGGTGTTTTCCTTCCAGCAATTTGTATGTAGAAAGTAGTAAACAGTGTAAAGTGTTCGTTAACTGTATATGAATTTTAAATGCAGACTTTAGAATTTAAACTGTTACTTAGTAATTTCTATTGCTGACTTATTCATATTTGACATGTAAGGTGAAGTGCATCATGACAACTTGTTGTCCCCTCAAAATGACGCTGGAGTGAGCAAGGACATCCCGTTTGATAAATTAAACTCCTCTGTCCTTGCGTCTCTTCCTCACATCTCTCTCTCTCTCATCCTCGTTGAGAGGAGCTAAGATGCGAAGAAGAGACGCGAGTGAGGGAAGCAATGAGACACGTTAGTGTAATGAAAAGCACCCTGAGTCTCAACTCCCCTCGGTTCCCTCCGTTCTTCCCACCACCAGCATCGGTACAGCTCCCTACACCTCTGTTTATCTATCCACACCACTCTCATGTGTCAATCTCACTTTGTCTTATGGCAGAATCAAACTACAGATTTATTTATTTTTTTATACAGTATAAAGTTTTTAAAAGGAAAAAGGCAGTACAATTTATTTGGCAGTTCTATGTTAAAATATTTAAATCCACTGTCATTTTAATGCTTGTGTGAGACACACAGACAGTGAAGGTGACCAGGATCTCAGGACAGGAGTAGAAAGAAAAAATAGAGCTTTCAATGTGTTAGGTCTATTTTAACAAAAATACAGTTTTTGTAAACAAATTGACAATGTTCACTTGTCACTGATTTTCATGCTTAATTAGACTAAGAGTTACTAAAAGGAGAGCACAAATTAATTATTTTTCCTCCATGGCTCTGTACTTTGTTAAATTAAATGCAAAAGAACTTCTTTAACTGATCTTAATTAGCTTAAAATACACAAAAATAAATACAGGGTTAGGGTTAGAAGTACACTTGATTTGATGCTCAAAACTACATGTTTATTGTAGCGGGTTGCCTAGCGTCTGCGTCGGACAACTCTCCTCCGTCTGCGGGCAGCAGTGGACCTACGGTACCTCCTGCGCCTACGAACGGGGCGAGAAGCCTGTCTGCGTCTGCGTGGCATTGTCAGAATATGAATGACACGCTGGGTGAAATGGGTCCTATTTATAAACTCTGTTTGGTGAGGTTTTATGATGTCACTGATGATGTCACAATCATCCCCATGTTTACATCATGTATGTGACATCATCCCCATGTTTACATCATTTGTGACATCATCCCCATGTTTACATCATGTATGTGACATCATCCCCATGTTTACATCATTTGTGACATCATCCCCATGTTTACATCATGTATGTGACATCATCCCCATGTTTACATCATGTATGTGACATCATCCCCATGTTTACCTCATTTATGTGACATCATCCCCATGTTTACATCATGTATGTGACATCATCCCCATGTTTACATCATGTATGTGACATCATCCCCATGTTTACATCTTGTGAGCTATGACATCACTTGGTGATAACTTGTTTATTTCTTCACAACTAAACAAATAAGTAAGGCTACCGAAAACTAGCCAACTGACACATTAGGCTGCCTCCATCGGCCACGACAGACCTTGCAGGTCATAGCAGATGCTTGGTAACCCACTGCACTAAACATGTAGTTTGAGCATCAGAACAACAGTGCACTTGATTAATTATTTTAAGACATAGAACAGATTAACAAGCTCTACCTTATTTTGATTTTTAAATTAACATTGTTGAAAATAGGTTAAAATAAACCAGAAGCTAGACTGAACATGATTAAGAATCAGGGTTTGATGACATCGGTGTAGTTCGTTTGAGAAATTGTGACATCATCAGTAACTGCATGGGATGCTACTTTGCTGCTTTGATCTATTAAAGGCTGTAAGAATGACATAATCAGTCACTTTGTGGGAGGATATAAATAGGACCCATTTAGGTTTTATTGTCAGTAACTACTAGCTACACACTATGTGTATAATTTCTTGCTTAACTGTTTTTTGTTCTTTCTTTTTTTGTTTTCTTCTCTTCATATTCTGTTACTATCTACTTCTATGTAGTTACATTCTTTTTCATTTTATTTTACACCTTTTCCATAAATAAAGTTTTCATGCTTTCCTTTTCTCTCTATCTCTCACTTTCTTTCATTTTTTGTCTAACATACTTACTTTTTCTTTCTTTCCTGATACATGGAGGAGCTGCTGTTTAAAATTTTCCCTCCTGCCCAACCCTAGGTAGGTGGGACCAAGAGGAGACCACCATGACTTGAAGATGACGCCAATGTGGAAGTACCTTAAAGTGCAATGCCACTGATGGCCACTAGATGCTGGCTCCAGCTGACTCTCATTAAACAAATGTTGATTTCTCTCTAGAAATACTAAACAATTTTTTTCAATGAGTCATTATGGTCTCAATCTCTAAACCCTGGCCCTCTAATAAGGATGCTGGATGTCATTTTGGAAATGCTAGAAGCTCGTCCGTTTCCAAGCAGGAAAAAATGGTGGCCAGTCACAAACTTTCTCATATTGCAGCCAAACAATACACTAAAACATCTTTCTGAAAACATTTGAGGGGGGGAACAGGCAATACAGTGACAGAATCATGACTCATATTTGATCAGCACTGCCTGGTTTTGACTGTTTGATCTGAGTTTCGTGAGCCTGGTCTCAAAGCCTGGACTCAAAGAGGATAAGGCAGGAAGAGATGAATCACCCCCTTCACCTTCACTTCCATACTCTGCCTTATATTGCAGTCCACTGATTCTCTTTTTAACTTTCCCTTCTAATATATTTTACTATGTACTATTTACTAGTATGTTTAAACTTGTAATGTTTGTTAACATCTATCAATGAACAATATCTGGGTGTTTTGTGTCTGTAGGCTGGGTCAGAGGGATCAGAGTAGCCTTTGAATCAAGACCTCCACCTGTAGCTGACATTAGCCCAAGCATGCAGCGCTCTATGTTTCCAGTAAGCTAGCATTAGCTAGGGTCCGAGGTAGCGGGACGTGTTTCCAGAGTGTGAAAGACAACAACCCGAACTCCTTATTTGGAAGGTCCTGGCTCCAAATGCAAAAGATGGCTACAAACTGCAATTCTGGGCTTCAAACCGACTTCAATGAAACCGACAGGTGACATCACACCTCGCTACGCCCACCTTTATATACAGCCTTTATATACAACCTCAACCTGACCTGACTCATGCTATAAGTACACTCTCTCTGATGGAAGTGAACGCAGCTGGGTCTGTTATGACTGTGGTTTGGGATTACTTAGTAGACAGTCTTCTCCTGTTTCCAGGCAGACATTCAGATTTCCAGTATAGTTTTGCATAATATGAAATGATACAGAAATTGTAAAGTAACTTATACTGAATGGATCCTTAAATGCAGTTTTCAAAACCTGAGTAGCTAAAAATTCTGATTGCAAAAAACTCACTACATTTTTTCTTCACTTGTTCACTTATTTGCAACTAACCAAGCTAGCAAGGCGACCAAAAACTAGCCTACTGACGCCTTGGGCTGTCTCCATCGGCCATGACAGACTTTGCAGGTTGTAGCGGTCTGTCATGAGTTTTCCACTCCACATCATTACTTCCCTCTCTGCTACAATATTCGTATTGGATGTAATTTATGGGCTTCAAAATTGCCCAACATGGTTGTAAGTTCTACTGGGCAGACCCCATGGTGGCCCCCAGGAAAACATTTTATTATTCCAGACAAAAAGTAGACATCTGTGAGATCACAACAATCCCCTGGTAAATGACAGATAAAAAATACTATTTCTCTTTCCTGACACAGATGCATAGGCCCTTAAACACATGAACCAACTACTACAACCCCCACTTTATGATATATGGTAAACAAAATGAACCAAGCGCTTGACTCTACATTTAACAAGTATTAAATAATAGGTAGGAGGAGGCTTTACATAGTCTCACAATCTGTCCAGACCATTGTCCATGGTTCAATGTAATTAAAGCTAAATATAATAGATATAGTGTTATATTGTCATACAAAGTCTGAATTTGTCTGATGATGTCGTAGCTCACAAGATTTCAACATGAGGATGATGTCACATAAATTCAGTAGCCTTACTAGCTTGTTTAGTTGTGAAGAAATGTTGTTAGTTATCACCAAGTGATGTCATAGCTCACAAGATGTAAACATGGGGATGATGTCACATAAATTGCGACATCATCAGTGACATCATGAAACTTCCCAAAACAGAGTTTATAAATAGGACCCATTTCACCCAGCAGGTCAGTTGAAGTCGGCGCAGATAGACTTCTCACCCCGTTCGTAGGCGCAGTAGGTACCGTAGGTCCACTGCTGCCGGTCGACGGAGGAGAGTTGTGCTTATGCAGTTTTGGTTGGGTATGTGGTTTTGAGTGTACTTCTGTACACTCATTTTTTTTTTTTTTTCTTTTTGGGTTGTTTTAAGCTAGTCATGGTTGTATTTAATTTTGGGGTGTTTTAAGCTAGTTGCGATTGTATTTAATTTTGGGGTGTTTTAAGCTAGTTGCGATTTTATTTAATTTTTGTGGTTTTTAAGCTAGTTAAGGTCGGTTAAAGAAGTTGTTTTGCATTTAATTTAACGTACTACAGAACCATGGAGAAATTTTTTTTTAATATTTTGTGCTCTCATTTTAGTAACTCGTGCCCTTGATTTGGTAATGTGCTTCCAATTTGATAATCCATGCTCTTAACTTGACCAAATTCCCTTGAAGATGTTTCACCTGTAACATCAGTTACAGGTGAAACATCTTCGTCACTTTGTTCAAACTTCTGGTTGACTGGCAAAATAGGTCAATGGAGAGGACAAATTTATTTTTTGTTTTTCTCCGTGTCCCTTCCCGGGCTCTGTAACTTACACACCATAAAAGGCAAAAAAGATTGAACCTGAGCCTTCACTGGAGGGATTAAATACAACATTGTCATTGTGGGGTTCCTTTGAACATATCATTGATTATCAAGTATGAAAATCAGTGACAACTGAACATTGTCAGTTTGTTTACAAAAACCTGTATCTCATTTAAAATAGAACTAACACACTGAAAAGCTAAATTTTTTCATTCTACTTCTGTCTTGAATTCCTGGCTACCTTCACTGTAACTGACCAAAGTGAATGTGATTGTCAGTTTGTGTGTCTTGGTTACAAGAAAAAAATTGTTTTTTATGCATACTGAATCTACTGAGACTTTAATGAAATTCTGGTATGTACATGATCTTTCACAACCTTTTTCCAACCACATGAAGAGGCAAATTAAAGCAAATACAAATTCAACCTATAACAGCAGCAAAATAAGCTAGTCCCACATAAATATAAAGCTGGACTCACCAATTTGTTCCTTTTGCATCCCTTGACCCATCATCCTTAACATGAAGAGGCTGCTGTTGTCATCTCTAGGGCTGTAGTCTCCTGGTCGAATAGTTGGTCGATATGCTCTCGTCCAACCAAATTCTCATTGGTCGAATGATCTCTGTGTTACTTTCATAAGGAGAAAAGTGCTACATCAACAGTCTTCCAGGGTTAATCCATTATTTCCTGCAGAGGAAGGGAAAGACTAACAAATTACCTGTGAAAACGGGCGTGTATTCAAAACACCCAAGACAAGTCTGTCTTAAAACAAGTCAAGTGCCCAACTGAACACTGAAATAGGTTTTTCTTGCCATAATCATTCCTCCTGTTCATACTGACCATTATGAAGGTCAGTCGACGCATCACAGAACACTGGTGACGCATCAAAGGACTCTGTAGCGTCACAAAGGAATCAAAGTCCGACTTTATTCACTCTGCGGACTTCGCGCTTTTACAAACGTTAATTTGTCTGCACGACCGCGCAGAGTTAACTCAACTCCTCCTCGTCATTCCTCTGTCGTTTAAGACTTGGAAAAGCCACATGTGCAGAGTGAAGAGAGAGAGACGCACAGACAACGCATCCTTCACACAGATGGTAAAGACAGAAAGTCTCTTGTTATTAGCTGCAGGTGTAGTGACACAGGTAGAGTAAGAAGTATCCAGATCATTTACGTGATCTTAAAATACGCCTTACAAGTAAACAGTGGTGGAATTTAGTAACATAGTACATTTACTCAAGTACAATTTTGAGGTACTTGTACTTTACTTAAATATTTCCATTTTCTGTTGCTTTATATTTCTACTCCACTACATTTCAGAGGCGAATATTATACTTTTTACTTCACTACATTTAACAACTTGAGTTACTAGTTACTTTGCAAATTCAGATTAATAATACATAATAAACATACACATTATGATGTCTTATTATAGGTTCAGATTACTTTATATATTGTTTGATAGCTTGTGAATTCCCCCACAGTGATCAATAAATTTTTATCTTAATATTATCTGGTAATCCAATAATAATCTAATAAAATAATTCTTTTGAAATGGGCCATTTTGAATGATGTGGATTTCTACTTTTGGTATTTTAAGCATATTTTGATGCTAATACCTTTGCACTTTTACTTAAGTAAAAGAGTAATGTCAGTTATGGATCCATGCTGGATCTAAGGCAGCCAGGAAGTGATCCACAACCATGCTACAGGCAGGATGCTACAGGTAAGAAACCACATATTATAATATACTATATAAATATGTAATATTTACATCCATTTCCACAACTCTGAAGCTGTTTTTATAAATTGTATGACATCTGCAAGAGCATGAACATGTTTACAGCAAAAATGTTGGTTATCAGATATCGTTAGATGTCTCACAGTGTTGTGCTTAACATAACATATATCTTAGTCCAAGAGCAAAAATCCCCCAAAAAACTCAAAATCAAACCTTATTGAACCGATCCATAGTGAGGGTGTAGTGGAGAACAGGGTAACATGAGCCACTTTTTACATTTGATGATTTTACTGCTAAATAAAAGTGTATTTGTTTCAAATAATAATTACTAATATATACCTCAGGTTGTTGTGTACCCATGGAAACTAAAACAAGTTATCTAATTATTATGGTTTCAGAACAATGAAAATGATGTGAATCATATGCTATGGCCTTCACAGTCACCAGATATCAACCCAACTGAACATCTATGAGAGATTTTGGACTGACGTGTTAGACAGCGCTCTCCACCACCATCATCAAAACACCAAATGAGGGAATATCTTTCTGAAGAATGATGTTCATCCCTCCAGTAGAGTTCAGAGACTGTAGAATCAATGTCAAGCTGCACTGAAGCTGTTCTGGCAGCACGTGGTGACCCAACATCTTACTAAGACACTTTATGTTGGTTTTTCCTTTAATTTGTCACCGTCTGTATCTACTTGATTTGACACATGTGGACGCTGAAGCTTCATATTAGCTTCAGATAAACTTTTAAATACATTTTTGCACAGAACTGTGGATATGCAGAATGGCCCATTTCAGAATAATTATTTTATTAGATTATTATTAGATTATCAGATAACATTAAGATAAAAATTTATTGATCACTGTGGGGGAATTCACAAGCTATCGAACAATATGTAAAGTAATCTGAACCTATAATAAGACATCATAATGTATATGTTCATTATGTATTATTAATCTGAATTTGCAAAGTGACTAGTAACTCAAGTCAACTCAAAATGTAGTGGAGTAGAAATATAAAGCAACAGAAAATGGAAATACTTAAGTAAAGTACAAGTACCTGAAAATTGTACTCGAGTAAATGTACTATGTTACTAAATTCCACCACTGTTTACTTGTAAAGAGCATTTGAAGATCACGTAAATGATCTGGATACTTCTTACTCTACCTGTCACTGCACCTGCAGCTAATGAAATGAGACTGTCTGTCTTTACCATCTGTGTGAAGGATGCGTTGTCTGTGCGTCTCTCTCTCTTCACCCTGCACATGCGGCTTTTCCAAGACTTAAACGACAAGAGTTGAGTTAACTCTGCGCGGCCGTGCAGACAAATTAACGTCTGTAAAAGCGCAAAGTCCGCAGAGTGAATAAAGTCGGACACACCGCTTTGATTCCTATGTGACGCTACAGAGTCCTTTGATGCGTCACCAGTGTTCTGTGATGCGTCAACTGACCTTCATAATGGTCAGTATGAACAGGAGGAATGATTATGGCAAGAAAAACCTATTTCAGTGTTTATTTGGGCACCTGACTGTTGTTTTAAGACAGACTTGAACAATTTTTTTTTTAAATGTCAGTATATATGGGCTCTTACTTTATTAACAGCAGTCAGATAGCACACATGATGAAAGAGACACCTTTCACCATGTACACATGTAAAGTATCTGGCCGGCATCAAACCAGGAAGCACTATATACCAGTAACCCGTAACATTTTCAAACCATAATTGTCAATGATTTGTTATGACTGCACCATTCCATCAGCTGGAGAACCAACATGTCTTGTGCATCATTTTATACATATTTCCCCCAAAATTCAGCTCGACAGGTGACAGGAAACTTTGGATTCTCCACAATGATGGATATAAGCTCCACAACCATGAATTTACTAAGAGAATATAATGCATAATATATTATATAAATATATAATATTTACATCCATTTCCACAACTCTGACGCTGTTTTTATGACATCTGCAGAAGCATGTTTACAGCGAAAAAGTCAGTTATCAGATATTATAAGAGGTCTCAGAGATAACAAAGTGTTGTGCTTAACATAACATATATCTTAGTCCACGAGCCAAAAACAAAAAAAACAAACCTCATTAAATCAAAGCGATCAACAGTGAGGGCGTTTGCTGGGTGAAAGAACGGCATGAGGGGGAATTTGGTCAAGTTAAGAGCATGGATTATCAAATTGGAAGCACATTACCAAATCAAGGGCACGAGTTACTAAAATGAGAGCACAAAGTATTAAAAGTATTAAATTTCTCCATGGTTCTGTAGTACATTAAATTAAATGCAAAACAACTTCTTTAACCGACCTTAACTAGCTTAAAAACCACAAAAATTAAATAAAATCGCCACTAGCTTAAAAACTGCAAAAATTAAATACAATCGCAACTAGCTTAAAACACCCCAAAATTAAATACAACCGTGACTAGCTTAAAACAACCCAAAAAAAAAAAAAAAAAATGAGTGTACAGAAGTACACTCAAAACCACATACCCACCCAAAACTGCATAAGCACAACTCTCCTCCGTCGACCGGCAGCAGTGGACCTACGGTACCTACTGCGCCTACGAACGGGGTGAGAAGTCTATCTGCGCCGAATTCAACTGACCTGCTGGGTGAAATGGGTCCTATTTATAAACTCTGTTTTGGGAAGTTTCATGATGTCACTGATGATGTCGCAATTTATGTGACATCATCCCTATGTTTACATCTTGTGAGCTATGACATCACTTGGTGATAACTAACAACATTTCTTCACAATTAAGGCTACTGAATTTATGTGACATCATCCCCATGTTGAAATCTTGTGAGCTTGTGAGCTATGACATCATCAGACAAATTCAGACTTTGTATGACAATTTAACACTATATCTATTATATTTAGCTTTAATTACATTGAACCATGGACAATGGTCTGGACAGATTGTGAGACTATGTAAAGGGCCTCCCTCCTACCTATTATTTAATACTTGTTAAATGTAGAGTCAAGCGCCTGGTTCATTTTGTTTACCATATATCATAAAGTGGGGGTTGTAGTAGTTGGTTCATGTGTTTAAGGGCCTATGCATCTGTGTCAGGAAAGAGAAATAGTATATTTTTTTATCTGTCATTCACCAGGGGATTGTTGTGATCTCACAGATATCTACTTTTTGTCTGGAATAATAAAATGTTTTCCTGGGGGCCACCATGGGGTCTGCCCAGTAGAACTTACAACCATGTTGGGCAATTTTGAAGCCCATAAATTACATCCAATACGAATATTGTAGCAGAAAGGGAAGTAACGATGTGGAGTGGAAAACTCTTGACAGACCGCTACAACCTGCAAAGTCTGTCATGGCCGATGGAGACAGCCCAAGGCGTCAGTAGGCTAGTTTTTGGTCGCCTTGCTAGCTTGGTTAGTTGCAAATAAGTGAACAAGTGAAGAAAAAATGTAGTGAGTTTTTTGCAAACAGAACTTTTAGCTACTCAGGTTTTGAAAACTGCATTTAAGGATCCATTCAGTATAAGTTACTTTACAATTTCTGTATCATTTCATATTATGCAAAACTATACTGGAAATCTGAATGTCTGCCAGGAAACAGGAGAAGACTGTCTACTAAGTAATCCCAAACCACAGTCATAACAGACCCAGCTGCGTTCACTTCCATCAGAGAGAGTGTACTTATAGCATGAGTCAGGTCAGGTTGAGGTTGTAAATAAAGGCTGTATATAAAGGTGGACGTAGCAAGGTGTGATGTCACCTGTTGGTTTCATTGAAGTCGGTTTGAAGCCCAGAATTGCAGTTTATAGTCTGCGCCATCTTTTGCATTTGGAGCCAGGACCTTCCAAATAAGGAGTGCGGGTTGTTGTCCTTCACACTCTGGAAACACATCCCGCTACCTCGGACCCTAGCTAATGCTAGCTTACTGGAAACATAGAGCGCTGCATGCATGGGCTAACATTAGCTACTTTAACTAAATTGTGCTAACAGGGCAGGTTGATACCTGAAATGACATTAAACTTACTGAAATATTGCAACAATAGTCCGACTCAGTGTGAGTCCTGGAGCTGGGGAGAGCAGCAGGTGAGCCAACTGTCAGTGCACAGCTGTCAATCAACACCAACATGGCCGACATCAAAGCTACTATAAAGCTGCCTTCAGATGAATTTTCTCTTCGCTCACCGCAAGGTAGGGCACAGAGTATGATGCAGGTCTTGATTCAAAGGCTACTCTGATCCCTCTGACCCAGCCTACAGACACAAAACACCCAGATATTGTTCATTTATAGATGTTTACGAACATTACAAGTTTAAACATACTAGTAAATAGTACATAGTAAAATATATTAGAAGGGAAAGTTAAAAAGAGAATCAGTGGACTGCAATATAAGGCAGAGTATGGAAGTGAAGGTGAAGGGGGGTGATTCATCTCTTCCTGCCTTATCCTCTTTGAGTCCAGGCTTTGAGACCAGGCTCACGAAACTCAGATCAAACAGTCAAAACCAGGCAGTGCTGATCAAATATGAGTCATGATTCTGTCACTATATTGCCTGTTTCCCCCCCTCAAATGTTTTCAGAGAGATGTTTTAATGTATTGTTTGGCTGCAATATGAGAAAGTTTGTGACTGGCGACCATTTTTTCCTGCTTGGAAACGGACGAGCTTCTGGCATTTCCAAAATGACATCCAGCGTCCTTATTAGAGGGCCAGAGTTTAGAGATTGAGACCATAATGACTCACTGAAAAAAATTGTTTAGTATTTCTAGAGAGAAATTGTTTAATGGGAGTCAGCTGGAGCCAGCATCTAGTGGCCATCAGTGGCATTGCACTTTAAGGTACTTCCACATTGGCATCATCTTCAAGTCATGGTGGTCTCCTCTTGGTCCCACCTACCTAAGGCTGGGCAGGAGGGAAAATTTTAAACAGCAGCTCCTCCGTGTATCAGGAAAGAAAGAAAAGGTAAGTATGTTAGACAAAAAAGGAAAGAAAGTGAGAGATAGAGAGAAAAGGAAAGCATGAAAACTTTATTCATGGAAAAGGTGTAAAATAAAATGAAAAAGAATGTAACTACATAGAAGTAGATAGTAACAGAATATGAAGAGAAGAAAACAAAAAAAGAAAGAACAAAAAACAGTTAAGCAAGAAATTATACACATAGTGTGTAGCTAGTAGTTACTGACAATAAAACCTAAATGGGTCCTATTTATATCCTCCCACAAAGTGACTGATTATGTCATTCTTACAGCCTTTAATAGATCAAAGCAGCAAAGTAGCATCCCATGCAGTTACTGATGATGTCACAATTTCTCAAACGAACTACACCGATGTCATCAAACCCTGATTCTTAATCATGTTCAGTCTAGCTTCTGGTTTATTTTAACCTATTTTCAACAATGTTAATTTAAAAATCAAAATAAGGTAGAGCTTGTTAATCTGTTCTATGTCTTAAAATAATTAATCAAGTGCACTGTTGTTCTGATGCTCAAACTACATGTTTAGTGCAGTGGGTTACCAAGCATCTGCTATGACCTGCAAGGTCTGTCGTGGCCGATGGAGGCAGCCTAATGTGTCAGTTGGCTAGTTTTCGGTAGCCTTACTTATTTGTTTAGTTGTGAAGAAATAAACAAGTTATCACCAAGTGATGTCATAGCTCACAAGATGTAAACATGGGGATGATGTCACATACATGATGTAAACATGGGGATGATGTCACATACATGATGTAAACATGGGGATGATGTCACATAAATGAGGTAAACATGGGGATGATGTCACATACATGATGTAAACATGGGGATGATGTCACATACATGATGTAAACATGGGGATGATGTCACAAATGATGTAAACATGGGGATGATGTCACATACATGATGTAAACATGGGGATGATGTCACAAATGATGTAAACATGGGGATGATGTCACATACATGATGTAAACATGGGGATGATGTCACAAATGATGTAAACATGGGGATGATGTCACATACATGATGTAAACATGGGGATGATTGCGACATCATCAGTGACATCATAAAACCTCACCAAACAGAGTTTATAAATAGGACCCATTTCACCCAGCGTGTCATTCATATTCTGACAATGCCACGCAGACGCAGACAGGCTTCTCGCCCCGTTCGTAGGCGCAGGAGGTACCGTAGGTCCACTGCTGCCCGCAGACGGAGGAGAGTTGTCCGACGCAGACGCTAGGCAACCTGCTACAGTAAACATGTAGTTTTGAGCATCAAATCAAGTGTACTTCTAACCCTAACCCTGTATTTATTTTTGTGTATTTTAAGCTAATTAAGATCAGTTAAAGAAGTTCTTTTGCATTTAATTTTAGGGAGGGATGTGAAAACTGAGACAAAGGGGAAAGAAACAGATGAAGGTATGCCTTAACTACTCCTAGTGTGAAAATGAGAAGGTCTCACAATGGCACCATGCTATGATGCCACAATGTATGTGACATGATTATCGAGCTCCACTGGAGCAGCTGTGCCTAAGGGCCTTGCTCAAGGCGTAGGGTGTTGTGTACTTGGGTTTGTGTTCATGGTTATTCTCGGACGGGTTATTGTAGGTTGTATTGAGAGTTTGTGTTTTCTGGGTTTTGGTTTTCAGTTTGCTCTATGCTCCTGCACTCCTCCCTGGCCAGTTTTTCTCTCCACACCTGCCCTGCATCTAGACTCATTAGCCCTGCTCTGCTCTGTTTTCCCCACACCTGCCCTGTGTTAACCTCATCAGCCCTGCTCCCTGTGTTTTCCCTGCCAATCAGCTCCCTGTTTCATCACCTCACTCCCCTCTCCTGAGTTCTCCACCCATCTCCCCACCTGCACCTCATCTCCTTGTTAGTTCAGTTAGTTTTTAAGTCCTGGTTTTCTGATCAGTCTTTGTTTCTATGTTACCCTGGTCTGTCCTGACCATCTCAAGAATAAAGAAGGTTTTTGTCAACCCTGCATTTTAATCCATTCGTGTTACTCACTGTGACATTTAGTGTCCACATTCAGCAGAGCATTTGTGGAATTTAATGGCTGCATATGTGTTAGCATGGAGTAACTCTGTGTTACCGCACGTACATGTTACGGTTGCAGTATCTATCTGTTGATGCGCTTGGACACATCATCAGTGATGTAACTTGGGGTCATTGGGTGTTTTGGGTCTTTGAAATCAGACACCCTCACACAGGCGACCACACCGGGAGCGATCAGTTCCTGGTTTGTGTCCCAGTAGCATGTGACCACGGATTGTTTTCTCTTAATCCACAACCACCTGGAAGCTCTTCCCGCTGCCTCTGAGGCAGTTCAATGGCCTTTCTCTTCCGCACCCTTGTGATGCCCAGCAGACTGTAGGCCTTACACAGGGAGTGAGCTGCAAACCCTCTGCTGCCCACCTCCATGGGCAAACACCATGTGTGCCATCCTCCTCTGTGGCACTCTTCCTCCAAGCTGGTGTACCAAAAAGTATAATAAAATCAATTCATTGCATGGTACAATAATATAGATACTAGGACATTATAATCACTGATATGACCTGATGGGACAAATGAGTCTGGTTAAGCCCCAAACGTAGGCCAACATAACTGCTGAAACCATAGGGTTCACCTTTCCTGTATGTCACAGTGCCATAAAACTGAGAGAGAGACTAGTTTAGCTCCATTTTAGTGATCGTTTTAAAATCAATAGCCAGATGTTTCTCGGGACACCAGGTCTGAAAACAGTGAACAGACTCCGCCTTCATTTGACTTTTCCAGCTCTTCAATTTCTCTTCTCAATTTGTCTTCTTTGTCTTTTATCTTACTCCTCTATCCTGTCCATCTCTTTCCACCACTCATCCACACTTCGCCCACCCAGTAAATCAAAATTCACAACAAAATCTGACATTTTGAAACAATTTGTATAGATTTTGAACACGGTTCAGCTACTCATAATCAAGGACCGGAACTATCTGTTTTATAAACAACGCTTTATCCAGTAAATTTGGGTTTCATCATTATGAGCGATGAACTTTGACTGATGTGAGGTATCCCTATTCGGTACATTTTCAAGAACTTCTGTATTAAGAATCTCCAAGTCAGATATTAAAGTCTGAGTCTCCCAGTTGTAATTATGAGATTCCGAACTGTAAATGGTGTACACACCAATCTCCAAGTTGTAATTACAGTTGGGCAACTGGTATTTTTCTGAAAGCTCTGATATATCCTATTTGGCACAACAGTAGTGTCTGAAAGCCAAGCAAACACAAATACTTCATGTCAGCCAAAGTCTGTCATTCAGAGTAATCAAACCCAAATTTAATGGACATAATGTAAATTTGGAAATACTGTGCATTTGCAAATTTACACTGCATCAATGACTATTGACATAGAACAGTTCTGTCAATTCCTGTGAGACAAATACTGTTGTGAATTGGAAGGTTCCTGGCAGTGTTTTCCCCATTCTGTATTCTCATTTAATTGCTTTCTTTAAAAGATATCTTTAATGTTACTCATCATAGAGACACAAGACTCTTCAGAAACATGTAACAGTCCCATAAGTTTAAGTTATGGCCACCAGTTTCAATTATTTGAACTTAGTTTCTGAGAAGTCATGTTATGTGTCAGTTTGGCAAACCCATTAGCCTGGGTTGATGAGAGGGAGGGAAATCACGGCTAAACTGCAGCAGGAGGAACCTTAACCCTTTAACTGGACCTTTTTCATTTTTTAGGTTTTAGCAGAGACACTACTGTCTCAGCCCTGGCTGTGCCTCTAGTGTTCTCCCTTGTGTGTCCTGGGTTCCCCCTTTCCTTCTGTTTTTTTGTCCCTTGTTTGTGTGTGTGTGTGTGTGTGTGTGTGTGTGTGAGTGGCAGGCATGGCTTCTCCTTCCTCTGGCTTCTTCCTAATGATTCCTGATGCACAGCACCTGCTCTAAGCACACCTGCCATCCATCATCTCATCAGCCAGACAGTATATCTTCCCCGGATCGCCAGCCATTCAATTCAATTCAATTTTATTTATATAGCGCCAAATCACAACAAAAGTCATCTCAGGGCACTTTTCACATGGAGCAGGTCTAGACCATACTCTTTCATTTACAGAGAGAGAGACCCAACAATTCCCCTATGAGCAAGCGACAGTGGTAAGGAAAACAGGAAGAAAGGAACAGGAAGAAACCTCAAGCAGAACCCGGCTCTAGGTAGGCGGCCATCTGCTTTGACTGGTTGGGTTGAGAGAGAGAGAAGGGGGAGGGGGGACACAGAGAAGCAGAACTATAACAACAACAACAATAATAATAGATACATGACTAGCAGCAACAAACAGCAACAGCTGAAGGACAGAAGAAGGATGCCAACACGTCAGCATGGTCCATGTGGTTTCCTGCGGATGAGGAAACCCAAAGAACTCCGGGGAAGAAGTCAAGTTAGTAACATGCATTAATGGTAAAAGAATACATACAGATGGAGAAGAGGAGAGAGGAGCTCAGTGCATCAATGGAAGTCCCCCGGCAGTCTACGCCTATAGCAGCATAACTAAGGGCTGGTCCAAGGCGAGTCTGGTCGGCCCTAACTATAAGCTTTATCAAAAAGGATAGTTTTAAGCCTACTCTTAAACGTAGAGAGGGTGTCTGCCCTCCGGTCCGAATCTGGAAGATGGTTCCACAGGAGAGGAGCCTGATAGCTGAAGGCTCTGCCTCCCATTCTACCGGCCTGTAGGAACCACCAGTAAGCCTGCATTTTGGGAGCGCAGTGCTCTAGTGGGGAAATAGGGTACTATGAGCTCTTTGAGATATAATGGTGCCTGACCGTTAAGGGCTTTGTATGTGAGGAGAAGGATTTTAAATTCTATTCTTGATTTTGCTGGAAGCCAATGCAGCGAAGCTAAGATGAGGGAAATATGATCTCTTTTTCTAGTTTTAGTGAGCACATATGCAGCTGCATTCTGGACCAGCTGGAGTCCTTAGAGACTTGTCAGGGCAGCCTGATAATAAAGCATTGCAGTAATCCAGCCTAGAAGTAACAAATGCTTGGGCTATTTTTTCTGCATCTTCTTGAGACGGGATGTGCCTGATTTGACTGATTTGTTTCATCAGGCTTCATTGATAAATATATTTGGGTATCATCTGCATTGCAATAAAATTTATGGAGTGTTTTCGGATATTATTACCTAAAGGAAGCATATAGAAAGTGAATAGTATTGGTCCAGGAACAGAACCTTGTGGAACTCTGTGTCTAACTTTTGCTTTCATGGAGGATTCATCATCAACATGTACAAACTGAAATCAATCTGATAAATAGGACTTAAACCAGCTTAATGCAGTTCCTTTAATGCCAATTAAATCTTCTAGTCTGTGTAATAGGATTTGAAGATCAATTGTATCGAATGCGGCACTAAGATCTAACAAGACAAGTATGGAGAGAAATCCTTTGTCTGATACAGTCAGGAGGTCATTTGTGACCTTCACCAGTGCTGTCTCTGTGCTATGATGCACTCTAAATCCTGACTGAAAAACTTCAAATAAACTATTGTTATCTAGAAAGTCACACAACTGATTGGTGACTGCTTTCTCAAGGACCTTAGAATGAAAGGGAAGGTTAGATATTGGTCTATAGTTGGCTAAGACGCCTGAGTCGAGAGTAGGCTTCTTAAGAAGAGGTTTAATTACAGCTACTTTAAAGGACTGTGGTACATAGCCTGTTACTAAAGACAGATTGATCATATTTAGTAAGAAGTGCTAATTAAGGGCAAGACTTCCTTAAGCAGCCTAGTTGGGATGGGAAGGTCAACTGGAGAAAAACAGTCCAAATGTATGTCAGGTTTCACAGCTGCCTCTTGGGTTTTTGAGTTTGTGGATAACTTGGTGCCTGTTGAGGGCAGAGACTGTTGAATTTTGTCTCTAATAGTTAGAATTTTATCAATAAAGAAGCTTGTGAAGTCATTACTACCGAGAGCCATTGGAATACATGGATCAATAGAGTTATGACACTTTGTCAGCTTGGCCAAGGTGCTGGGAAAAAAAAAAAGAAGCGTGTAGGACTGCAACTCTGCTGCCTGGTCTCAACTCTGGGTTGTCATGGTTTTGGTCTACTAATAAACTCAGCCATATGTCTAGATATGAGAGCAGCTCCATACAAAGTGGAATGTATGCCGTCTCTCCTAATCAGACCAGGTCTTCCCCAGAAAGTCTGCCAATTATCTATGAAGCCCACATTGTTTGCTGGACACCACCTCGACAGCCAGCGTTTGAATTGTGACATGCGGCTATACATGTCAACGCATCCTTCAGACAGATGGTAAAGACAGACAGTCTCTTGTCATCAGTAAATAACTCAAATCTGCATTTAACTGCCACCACATTCACCAAATCATTTCATTAGCTGCAGGTGCAGTGACACAGGTAGAGTAAGAAGTATCCAGATCATTTATGTGATCTTCAAATACTCCTTACAAGTAAACAGTGGTGGAATTTAGTAACATAGTACATTTACTCAACTACAGTTATTTAATAACTTTAGTTACAAGTTACTTTGCAAATTCAGATTAATAATACATAATGAACATATACATTATGATGTGTTATTATAGGTTCAATCAATAATGTCTTATCTTAATAATTATCCCATAATCCAATAATCTAATTTAATCTATTAAAATAATCATTCTTAAATGGGCCATTCTGCATATCTACAGTTCTGTGCAAAAATGTATTTAAAAGTTTATCTGAAGCTAATATGAAGCTTCAGCGTCCACATGAGTCAAATCAAGTAGATACAGACGGTGACAAATTAAAGGAAAAACCAACATAAAGTGTCTTAGTAAGATGTTGGGTCACCACGTGCTGCCAGAACAGCTTCAGTGCAGCTTGACATTGATTCTACAGTCTCTGAACTCTACTGGAGGGATGAACATCATTCTTCAGAAAGATATTCCCTCATTTGGTGTTTTGATGATGATGGTGGAGAGCGCTGTCTAACACGTCAGTCCAAAATCTCTCATAGATGTTCAGTTGGGTTGATATCTGGTGACTGTGAAGGCCATAGCATATGATTCACATCATTTTCATATCATCAAACCATTCAGTGACCCCTCGTGTCCTATGGATGGAGACATTGTCATCCTGGAAGAAACCACTCCCATCAGGATAGAAATGTTTCATCATAGGATAAAGGTGATCACTCAGAACAACTTTGTATTGATTTGCAGTGACCCCTCCCTCTAAGGGGACAAGTGGACCCAAACCATGACAGCAAAATGCCCACCAAAGCATAACAGAGCCACCGGATCCCCTCACTGTAGGGGTCAAGTATTCAGACCTGTACTGGTTTCTCCTTTAATTTGTCATCTGTCTATATCTTTCAACATAACAGTCTTTTTAGTGCCAAAGTCCCTCTTTTTGTTACTATACTTCCACCGCAGCTCAACAGGGAAACACTGTCCAAGGAAACACAAAGAGGGAATTTGATGCTAAAAAGACTGTAAATGTGTCAGATATCCACTTGATATGACTAACTCAGACTGCTGAAGCCTCATATAAGCTTCACATCAACTTTTAAATGACACACTGTGGATTTTGGCCTCCATCACTTACATTGAAAGCACATTTGAAGGATCTTTTAACAGCCAGTATGAGCAGGAGGAATGATTACAGCGAGGAAAACCTCTTTCACTGTTCATATGAACACCTGACTGTTGTTTTAAGACACACTTGAAAAACTGCGAACCTGTCCTTTTAATAATCAGAGAAATGTACGGGGGTATTATCATAACAATATTGCATGTGTATCGAGATTTGAGAACAAATCTGTAAATGTGCACAAACTGTCTCCATATTCACAAATCTCCATACAGTTGCGAATCTGAATACACATTTGCAGATTCCTTTACACAGTCACAAATTTCAGTACGCACACACACACAAACGTGCAGTGGTGGCCTAAAGATTAGAGAAACAAGGCTGTGAACGGTTCAATCCACAGACCAGCAGGATGAACCTGGTTGGGGAAAGTGAGAAGCAGTGTGACGGCAGTGCTTGCTCCTCCCTCATTACACACTGCTGCAGTGGAGCTCGATAATGATGTCACATACATTGTGACATCACTGTGACATCACTGTGATGTCACAATGATGTCACAAAGCCTGCTTAAATCACTACTTACATCACAGGATTCTATGATGCTGTAATTGTAACAGATTTTGTCAGTGATAAAACATAAATGTACATGTTTACTAAAAAAAGTTGCCTAGTGTTTACGTTACGTACAGTCTAGCTAATATTACAACGATGTTAATTTAAAAAACAAAATGTGGCTTAACTTATTAAACTGATATGTGGCTTAAAATTAATAATAACAGTGCACTGTTGTTTTGATGCTCAAAACTACATGTTTACTGTAGCGGGTTGCCTAGCGTCTGCGTCGGACAACTCTCCTCCGTCTGCGGGCAGCAGTGGACCTACGGTACCTCCTGCGCCTACGAACGGGGCGAGAAGATCGTCTGCGTCTGCGTGGCATTGTCAGAATATGAATGACATGCTGGGTGAAATGGGTCCTATTTATAAACTCTGTTCGATGAGGTTTCACGATGTCACTGATGATGTCGTAATTTATGTGACATCATCCCAATGTTTACATTTTGCAAGCTATCACAACATCCAATAAGTCAAGACGCATGTATGACAATATAACACTATATGTCTATTAAAATTGTCTTTAATTACAGCAGCCTTAACAATGCACTAAGACATCGATCCCTTCCATAAAGGCTCCTAATTCTCATTAGTATTCAGTCCAGCACCTTCTTTTCATTTTTTTTTTTTTACCATATCTCATAACGTGGTATTTGTAGTAGTCCTTTCTAGTGTTTCTAGCAGTTGGGGTTAGGGTTTAGGGACATGGTTGGGTGGGGGAACCAGACTTCGACACAATCAATGGCACTTGAATCGACAGCTCTGTGCTGCAAGTAAACAAAATACCACATGTACCAACAGCATCGTAAACAATATAGACTATAGACTAATATTTTACATGGCTTATAGCAACTGATGCAAATATTAACGGTACAGTAGTTGTTATGATCTGAGGTGTGACTGGACCCAAATGTAGACCAGGAGACAGTTCAGTTGTACATGTAAAAAGGGATTTACCGCAACACGGGGTGAAGCAGGTGAGCAGGTAGGGGGTCGAAACAGAGTCAGTCCAACAGGAGTATACTGAGGTGGGTCAGAAGGAGTTAGTTGGCTGGCGATCACACACACATGGGGAGACAAACAGGGGACAAGAGACAGAAGGAAAAGGGGGAACCCAGGACACACGAGGGAGAACACTAGAGGCACAGCCAGGGCTGAGACAGTAGTGTCTCTGCTAAAACCTAAAAAGTGAAAAGATCCAGTTAAAGGGTTAAGGTTCCTCCTGCTGCAGTTTAGCCGTTATTTCCCTCCCTCCCAACAACCCAGTCTAATGGGTTTGCCAAACTGACACATAACATGATTTCACAGAAACTAAGTTCAAATAATTGAAACTGGTGGCACATAACTTAAACTTATGGCACTGTTACATGATCCTGGAGATTTCTGTGTCTCTATGTTGAGTAACATTAAAGATATCTTTCAAAGAAAGCATTTAAATGAGGATACAGAATGGGGGAAAACACTGCCAGGAACCTTCCAATTCACAACAGTATTTGTCTCACAGGAAATGTGACATCAGAGAACTGTTTTATGTCACTAGTCACTGATGCAGTGTAAATTTGTGCAGTGTTCCTCTGTATAGTTTTCTTTTGAGTCACTGGCAGGGTTGCTAGTATCAAGAAGAGACATCTTGACATTTAAAACAGAAAGTTGGGTTCAACTCCAACATAAGTTATTCTAGAATAATTCATTATGTTGGAGTTGAACCAGACATCACTGAAAAACAGCAGTTTGATGATTCGAAAAGGCAAGTTTGTGTTTTTCTGTTTGCAACAGGGAAACGGCAGTTTTTTTGGGCTATTAAACTCTACAAATGCTCTGCCGAATGTCATAACTCACCGACAATAAATGAGTGTGGAGAGTTGTGAAACTGTGTCTCAATCCATGTGCATACTGACATTAGTGAACATGTACAGGAATCTGCAAATATGTGTTCAGATTTGCAACTGGATGGAAACTTGTGAATGAGTAGATAGTCAGTCTTTACAGATTTGTCTACATATTCACCATACAGTTGCAAATCTGAATACACATTTGCAGATTCCTTTACACGTTCACAAATTTCAGTGTACACACACACACACACAGGGGCAGTGGTGGCCTAAAGATTAGAGAAACAAGCTTGTTACCGGTTCAATCCACAGACCAGCAGGATAAACCTGGTTGGGGAAAGTGAGAAGCAGTGTGAAAGCAGTGCTTGCTCCTCCCTCATTAAACACTGCTGCAGTGGAGCTCGATAATGATGTCACATACATTGTGACATCATAGCATGGTGCTATGGTGAGATCACATATAATGACAGGAAGAAGAAAAGATTAGTAAAGCTTTTAAAGTAACGGGATTCTATTTATAGCCTTGCAAAGGCAATGTTCCGTGATGTCACAGTGATGTCACAGTGATGTCACAAGGCCTGCTTAAATCACTACTTACATCAGAGGATTCTATGATGCTGTAATTGTAACAGATTGTGTCAGTGATAAAACATAAATGTACATGTTTACTAAGAAAAGTTGCCTAGCGTTTACGTTACGTACAGTCTAGCTAATATTACGACTATGTTAATTTAAAAAACAAAATGTGGCTTAACTTATTAAACTGATATGTGGCTTAAAATTAAAAATAACAGTGCACTGTTGTTTTGATGCTCAAAACTACATGTTTACTGTAGCGGGTTGCCTAGCGTCTGCGTCGGACAACTCTCCTCCGTCTGCGGGCAACAGTGGACCTACGGTACCTCCTGCGCCTACGAACGGGGCGAGAAGATCGTCTGCGTCTGCGTGGCATTGTCAGAATATGAATGACACGCTGGGTGAAATGGGTCCTATTTATAAACTCTGTTCGATGAGGTTTCATGATGTCACTGATGATGTCACAATTTATTTGAACTCATCCCCATGTTGAAATATTGTGAGTTATGACATCATCAGACAAACTGAGACGTTTGTATGACAATATAACACTATATCTATTATATTAGGCAAATGAAGGATTCTACAGAGTCATTTGATGCGTCACCAGTGTTCTGTGATGACAAAAACTGACCTTCATTTAAAATACACAGGAGACCGTTAACACTTTATGCGCTGCTCACACACACACACTTGTATATAGGTACACTTAGCTAGATTAGTATTGTGTGTTGCTTTTACCCTTTTGTTAAATAAATGCTTTTGGATATACCTGTTGTCTGTTTTAATGTTGCAGAAGAATGAGTTTTGCCAACCCCTGCTCCAAATCCTTCAACCTGAACTAGCTATTGATATGGTGATTTTGTTTATAGTTATTAAATTAATTATTAATCAAAGATTAGTACACTTTGAGACTGAATTGGCTATCTTTTCCCCTGAGTCCAGGGTGGTGCCCCGTTATTATTAATTCTTATTAATAATTTTATTGATTTTAATAATTAATGATTATCTTTGATAATACTATTTTTCAAGTGTGTCTTAAAACATCAGTCATGTGTCCATATGAACAGTGAAAGAAGTTTTCTTCGCTGTAATCATTCCTCCTGTTCATACTGACCATTAGAAGATCCTTCAAATGTCTTTTTAGCATCAAATTCCCTCTTTGTGTTTCCTCGGTCAGTGTTTCCCTGTTGAGCTGCGGTGGAAGTATAGTAACAAAAAGAGGAACTTTGGCACTAAAAAGACTGTAATGTTGAAAGATGCAGAATGGCCCATTTCAAAATTATTTTAATAGATTAAATTAGATTATTGGATTATGAGATAATTATTAAGATAAGACTTACTGATCACTGTGGGGGAATTCACAAGCTACCCAACAATATATAAAGTAATCTGAACCTATAATAACACATCATAATGTATATGTTCATTATGTATTATTAATCTGAATTTACAAAGTAACTTGTAACTAAAGTTGTTAAATAAATGTAGTGGAGTAAAAAGTATAATATTTGCCTCTGAAATGTAGTGGAGTAGAAGTATAAAGCAACAGAAAATGGAAATACTTCAGTAAAGTACAAATACATCAATATTGTACTTGAGTAAATGTACTATGTTACTAAATTCCACCACTGTTTACTTGTAAGGAGTATTTGAAGATCACGTAAATGATCTGGATACTTCTTACTCTACCTGTGTCACTGCACCTGCAGCTAATGAAATGATTTGGTGAATGTGGTGGCGGTTAAATGCAGATTTGAGTTATTTACTGATCACAAGAGACTGTCTGTCTTTACCATCTGTCTGAAAGATGCGTTGTCTGTGCGTCTCTCTCTCTTCACCCTGCACATGCGGCTTTTCCAAGTTTTAAACGACAAGAGTTGAGTTAACTCTGCGCGGCCGTGCAGACAAATGAACGTTTGTAAATGCGCGCAAAACCTATGATAAAGTCCGCAGAGTGAATAAAGTCGGACACACCGCTTTGATTCCTTTGTGACGCTACAGAGTCCTTTGATGCGTCACCAGTGTTCTGTGATGCGTCTGGTGACAAAAACTTATGCGCTGCTCTGCCCTGTTTCACCACACAAACACACAGTACAGTATGTTGTAAAGGAGCAATCTGTATGTTTTTGGACCATATTAAAGAATAGATTCACTATTTTTCAAGTGTGTCTTAAAACAGTCAGGTCTCCATATGAACACAGAAACAGTTTTCCTCGCTGTAATCATTCCTCCTGTTCATACTGACCATTATTATTATGCACTTACAATGTAAGTGATGGAGGCCAAAACAGTCATTTAAAAGTTGATGTGAAGCTTATATGAGGCTTCAGCAGTCTGAGTTAGTCATATCAAGTTACAGTCTTTATAATATCAAATTCCCTCTTTGTGTTTCCCTGTTTAGCTGCGGTGGAAGTATAGTAACAAAAAGAGGAACTTTGGCACTAAAAAGACTGTAACATTGAAAGATATCTACTTGATTTGACTCATTTGGACGCTGAAGCTTCATATTAGCTTCAGATAAACTTTTAAATACATTTTTCCTCAGGAGGAGGACTGTGGATTTTGTCCTCCATCATTTACATTGTAAGGTCATTATGAAGGGATCTTCTAATGGTCAGTATGAACAGGAAGAATGATTACAGCAAGAAAAACTTCAATGTTCATTTGGGCTCCTGACTGTTGTTTTAAGACAGACTTGAAAAATTATGAACTCCTCATTTAAAGATTAAGTTCACAATTCTTAGTCTGTCCTAAAACAGCAGTCAGTCATATGCACTGTAATAATTTCTCCTGATGGGTGAAAAAAATCTCAATCTTTAATCAGTGTAAAACCTAATTCAAAGTTTATTTGAAGTTAATATGAGGCTTTAGCTGATACTTATCTTCCAAAGCACGTGTCTTCAGTACGAAATATTCCTTTTGAACTTTGTACTAAGGACTAACTTTGGAAGATACCCACTTGATTTTTACAAACTTAGTCTGCTGAAACCTCATATTAGCTTCAGATAAACTTTCATTTTCAGTTCATTTCTGCACAGAGCAAGAGCTGAGCACATTAGGAAGGGAAAACCTGCCTCAATGTTCATATGAGCACCTGACTATTGCTGTCCTGTGTCAAAGAAATTACAAAGTACTCAAGACATAAAACTGCTGCTGTCGATTCAATCGGTTAAACTAGCGTAACATAATAAATAAATGAAACTAAAAAGAACACACCTTCAGATCAAATATGTAACCATTTATTGTTAGAATCGTCCTTTCAATACATAACACAGCTAATACAGATAAAAACAAGATATCACTATTGTATCAAAGGTCCACTGTAAGTTGGATGGTTGCTTAAGAAAAATATAACAAGATTTTTATCTTGAGAAAAATCGCCACGTGGTCATCATTCAGGAAAAAAAAAAATAGAAGGCAAAAAGACTTACAGTATAAAATGTACAGCCACATGATTATATAATATATATAACATTGCACATTATACCAAAAAAAAAAAAAGAAACCACACATGAGAAAATAAGTGTACACAATATACAACAAGGCACTGTGGAAGAAAAAAAACCTGCACGCGCATCTTTGGATGGATCTGCCGCCAGCGGAGCTCCACTGAAATGTTGTAGGAATGTCACACTGCAAACAGTCCGACCGAGCAAGTCATTCAAACTAAAACCTGATTGATCGCATCGAATTCTACCACTTATCCCTGCAGTCTTTTAGCACACGATAACTGTGCTGCATCTCGAGGACTGGATGAAAATTGATATTTTGTAGCTTTTACGCAGTTTTAAGTGCTTTGTAGGTTCAGGGAAGCAAATATAAATGATAGTATGCAGGGTTATTGTTAAAAACATCTTTTTCTCTGTTACCCTTTTTGGAGTAAAAAAACATATCAAAAAGCCCAAAGATGACTGCAGTAGCTTTTCATAGAACTGTTATATCAACTACAGGCCACTGACTTTCTTAAAAAGGGCAAACAGAACAATTTAAAACCTTGTTGAACCTCATTGGCAAAGCAGGTTAAAGAAATTCCTCTATCACAGAACATGTGTTTTTACATTGTTAGATTGATATTGTAATATTTTATAGAAAGTAAATTGAGAAACAGTTCATATTTAAAATAACAAGACAGAAATTACTGTTTTTTTGGGCTCATGAATCCAAATTCATCTGTTAAACTGCTGCAGAAGAAGACGACACAACCAGATGACGTCATTAAAAGATTTTGCAAGAGTGACTTTAAATTTGGCTAAATTCAACCGCATGTTGTAGTGATACGTGATGTAATGTCGTCTTCTCACTACTGACAGATTCTTAAAAAAAAACAAAAAAACTGCATCTCATACTTGAGTTTAGCTTGAATGACGTGCGCGGTGGGACTTTGCGGTTTTGCGGTGTACAAGTACATTGGTGAGTTAAAAGGGAAACACGGGAGCACCTTCCAGATTCTGCTCACACAGGAACGAGAGTGGTATTCTGATTGGAGTTCGTCCTGCTTTAGTTCGAACAGGCACTTTGTGTGACCTTCGTATCGTCAGCAAAATCAATCGAAGCGATCAATCACAAACTTGAAATGCTCGAGGCGAGTACAGTTGCATATTATTTACAGTGAACAGATCATCCTGGAGAAGGTTTGTATAGAAGGTCAAGTCCCAGAGTTTTCAAAGCAGAGGAAAAGGCTTTTCAGACTAGCTATTTTCTTTTTCTCCATCTTCTCTGCCTTTTTTTTTTTTTTTTAATTTTCTGTATTTTTTTTTTACATTCGAACAGCCTGTAGACACAAATCTCTTTAAACTCACTCACACACACACTCACACACACACACACACACACACACACACACTCACTCACACACACACACACACACACAGGCACACAAACAAAAACCTCAGTAACAAATAGCCCCATCTTGCAACCTTGTAGTGTCGCAGCACGTTAGCATCAAGAAGAAATGAACAGTTTTATTCCAAAACAAAACACAGCCACACTCCAAAGAATTAATGAAACCGTCAGCTGGATTCTTTGGTCTAGAAAACAGTGGGAAGTTGAATCTGTTGCATTTTTATATTTTGCTCTTACAGGAGCCTCGTAAGTTATGATGAATAGTTGGTAATTATGTAATTCATTAGCTTAAATGAATCATTTGTGCTCTCCGGTTGTCTTCTTCTTGTCGTTATGGTTCGCTTGCATTTAAAAGTTTATCAGAACTTTTTAAAAAAATCTTTGAGATACATGAACACACATCTGGATTTTGCTTTTAAACACAACGTTGTGTTATCTTCGACATTCATTATATATATATATATATATATATATATATATATATATATATATATATATATATATATATATATTTAAAGGAACAACAGATTTGTTTCACTGTTACTGATGTCATTCAGTTGACATAACCTTAGATTTAAGGTTGATGGACACTGAGGCCACAAATGACCAATTTAAGGGAAGAACTTATGAAATCTATCTGGCTTCATAGGTTTATGAGTTTCCACATGCCGTCATCACATATATATCACATATTTGATTCTGGTTTAAGCTCAGCATGTTGACTTGTTCACACTCCTCTGCTGATTGATTGCTATCAGATGTCCTACCATCCCTCAGTCTTTGACCTGAGACAATGCAAACCTGCACGATTACATCATTGTGGCACCAGAACTCAGAGCATACCTGCAGGAATTTAAAACACTGTGATCCCAGCAGCTTGTTGTCAACGGCTCATCGCTACGACTTTCTTACTCCTTCCAAAACATACCGGCAACAAACGCCACCATATTTTGAATTTTGTTTGAAATTTTCTGAAGACTTTTCCTGATTTGGTCCACTTGATAGATGATTTATCCACTGTGGACAGCATGCACACAGCTGCAAAGGATTCGGTGCTGCAGACGAGCACAAAAAGCACACAGACAGTGGAGCCGCAGAGAAATTCTTCCTTTTGTTAAGGGAGTTCAGAGGTCTGCTGAACAAATCACAGTTGCTCAAGGACACTCAAGCAGGACAGATCCTTGTTGACTCTCAAGTTTGAACCGAAAGCAGCTGAAGCTTCCAGCTTGAAATGATGATAGTTGTTTCTTTTTGAAGTCCTGATCTATCAGGTGTGGATCTGTAATGTTTTGGAACAAAAACTTGTCAAAACATGATTTGAGCTAGTTTAAACATTAAGAGCATCGTGGTTTGTCTCCAGCATTCAGAGTCAATCTGACATGTAAAAAAAAAAAAAGAAAGTACAAGCTGCTCTCTCTCTCTCCGGAGCGCAGAAGACGGGCGTCCATGCACGGCCGGGCTGCGGCCACGCTCGACCCTCCGCTGCGCTCCGACAGGTGGCCAAAAAAAGTCAAAGGTTTGAAAGGGTGCGTTCACCAGGCGCTGCACTGGCTGCCGTGGCTGCTGACCGACTGACAGTTGCTGTAGCGCTTCTTGACGATCATGCTGATGTAGGCCTTCATCAGCTTGGCGATGTCCATGACCTGCAGAGGAGAGCAGAGTGTCTGTAGTTAATGATGTGTATTTTAATTAACACGCTTTCCATGCCAGGACTCAGTCATACCAGCTCGAATTACAGTAAAATTTCTATCAATCTGTCTATTTTAACACAATCGTCGCATTATTGTTTTTGCTCACAAGAGCGAAGAAGATTCACTGTTAGTTCACATGAGCTGCATCAATGTCAGACAGTCTTGCGGAGAAAAACACTATTATGTCAACTCTGAAGCACCATCTACCTTTATATGACAGGGATCTTAATATCACTTATTTCAACATGAGGAAACCAGCTATCTCTTAGTCTATCTTGGTCTAGGAATCTTATTTTGGAACTTTCTCATGAGGTACGAACCATTTGGGTTTCGAAGACCAGCTCTCGGCCCTCCACGGCGATCTTGTAAGCGTTGGGCAGCGGAGCTCCGAAGGAGAGAATCTGTTCATACGGGAAAACCTCCAGAGGCCACGGCTCGCCTCGCTTGTACACCGATATGGCCTCCCGGCTCACGCCCAACCACAGCTCAGAGGGGAACGCTCCGTCCCGGCACTGAAACGACAAGATGGAAGGAACATCCTGCATGATGAAGGCTCATTAACTGTGAAAGTAAATACGTTCTGACTTTGAATTGAAGCTGAAAATGAAATAATCTGCAATACTTCTTCTGTAATGTTCTCACCTCGACGTTGAACAGCGTGGATCCGTATCCCGGCCACTCCTTCGCCAGCGCCATGTATTTGACCATGGCCTGTTCCTGGTTCATCCCCTGCAGTTTCTTCCACTTGTCTATAACGCTGGTTCTCACGGCCGTGACCTCCTCCCTCATCCAGGCCTCCAGGCTGTTCTCCTCTTCCAGCTTCTGCCGACTCAGCGATCCGCTCCGGAAGCTCCGCCTCAGCGTTCCCTCCAGGAAGCTCGAGCGTTTCCTCTCAGCCGTCCCCGAGCGGTCGGCCACCGAGCCGTTACCTGGAGCGAACGTCTTGGCGGAGTTCTGCACCCGGGCCCGCAATCGCGCCATGGGGAACACCTGGGACATTTCAGGGATGGTGACCTGGGAGCTGTGGTCACCCAGCAGGTACTGAAGTCTCAGAGCAGCCAGGAACTGAAGAGTCTCTTCAGGAGCAGGATACTGACCACGAATAACTGCTTCATGAGCCTGTAGAGGGCCGACAAAGAGAATGTAAGTCAGTAAGCAATGTTTGCTAATCTAATCTTTAAAAACTGCTGATGATGTAGTCAAAGAGGAAAATGTTTCATTGACTGAGATTTTGATACCTGAGTTTCAGAACGATACTTTTACAATAAGCTTAACTTCTTTTGTCTCAATACCAAGCAGATATACAAGAACTTTACCTAAAATTAATACAGTCGAAAATTAACAACATTATCATTTAAAGAACTGGAATTATCTGACAGAGCTGAAGCCCATTAGTTCCTACTGAAGACGTAAATCTTTGAAAAAACACTATTAAATTTCCAGAAGAAGTCTCAGTAATTTCCTAAAATCTTCTGGCCACTGTTGTTTTTAGCAAACGAAAAAAGAAGAAATAGTACATATGTTCAGTACTATTTTCAGCGGCGGATGAATCCACATTTGGTGCTCTAGTGAGTATTTCTGGCAGCAGGACGGTGTGTGTGGGACTGAGTCAGAATAAACTACAGTGAGTGTGTTCATGGTAATGAAGGAACATGTCACCCAGTGGAGCTGAGCGACTCATTAATGTGCTTTTAATAGTTTTCTGAAAACGACGCGGCACAGAGGAATAAGATAGATCAGGCTTTATATGCACATACACACTACTTTTTTAGAAGATTAATTGAGTGTTGGTTTTGTTCTTTTTATGACATTTGGTGACAGAAAGAAGAAAAAATGTAGAATATCACCAAAATGTCACTTGTTAATAAACAACTAGAAACAATGATACCTGGTAGCAAAGTAGTGATTTTTTGACACGGGTCTCTGAAAGACAGAGGCTACAAGATGTAGAAATGTGCTGATTCGTGTTTGGATGAGTCAGCTGACTCTCAGTCTGATGGCTCTGCAACTGTTGTACCTGTTCAAACATGAAGGCAAACTCCACGCTGTCTTTGGGAACATTGTCTGTGTCCAAGAAGCAGTAGAGCTTGAAATAAAACTTCCAGCCGGTGTTTTGTTCGTCTGGGCTCGCTGAAAGCCTGAAAGACGGAGAATATGAATGAACAAATGTTAGTGTTGTGTAATACCATTAAAACGGTCCATCACACGCAATAATACATCATATAAATAACAACTTGACGACTGACATTCATGTTCAAAAGACAACAACATGTATCACACAGAATAAATAAGAACAAGAATAAATGCTTCCGACACACACACACACACACACACACAGTGGAACGTACTTTTCAAACTTGGCGAGCACGTCGGCCACCACTGTGCGGCTCTCGATGGCTTTCTCTGTGGTGTTGTTGTGCTCAAACAGAGCAAACATGTTCCTGCTGTCCTCCATGGCCAGACCACGGATCAGTTTTTCCACCACCTGAGACACACACACACACACACACACACACACACACACACACACACACACAGAATAAGATACAAACACTTTTAGAGGCACTGCCTAATAAAATATGCAAATCAGATCAAACAACACTTTAAATCATCTTTTTTGAAAAATGTCTTAAACACAAAGATACCTGCACTAAAATGTCAAATCTATCACTAAAAGAAGATGTAATACGGGCAAGGAAAAATTGAAGAATGATACTTTTAAGAGGGTCGTAGTTACATCTTTCATACTTCAGAACATGAATTTAAAAAATGAGTTTTGGTGCAGATACAAAAACAGCATTTTTTCAGTACCTTACTTTGAGGAATATATGACTATTTCTCTGCAAAACCTTTGTTAAATGATCCAAATTCAACCAGATCTGACCATAGATGCCACTTTTCAGTACTTTTGATGCTTCTGATCACTTCTTAAAAGTAATGAGGGTCATTAAGAGTGTTGTGAACTACCGTGGCTAAACATCACCTTCAGAAACTCAGCGTATTGATATAAAAACCATACTGTCCTACACTCAGCTGACACTTCTAAATAAAAAAACAATGACGTATGAAGAATAGATCGATCCCAGCATCCCCTGCAGCCACCCACCTCTCCAGCAGTGGTGTGTGAGTTGATGGTGATCTTGCAGGAGCCTCCTCCGTGACAGTGCACGGTGGTGCTCATGTCCTGGCGAGCCACGATGGACCGGATCTCCTCCTGCGACGGGACGTTCTCCCTGGCTCGAGTCTTCCTCAGAGAGTCGAGGGCGAAGGCGGCGTAGCGCTCCATCTCCGTGCCGGGGAAGAGCTCTCGAGTCCTGTAGGGAGAGATTTTGATTGTCAGTGTGAGAGAAGATGCTGATTATGAGGCCGATGTGGACGATGAAGTTTCAGTCATATCCAACAAAACTCAATCTTCTGTAACTGTAAACATGCCGAGACATTGACCTCACCTCTTCAGGTGGAACTTGAGGTATCTGAGGATGCTCCTGGTCGGTACGAAGGTGCAGGACATGCAGGCCACGATCTTCCAGCTGCAGAGGTTCCCGGGGCTGCCGGGCTGCAGCGGCCGCGTCGTCTGCTTGATCAGCTGGCAGTAGAGCTCGTCCCGCAGCGGTTTGAGCTCCTGGCCGGTCTGCAGGATGCCCTGGATGATGGGCACCGGGTCGGCCACGCCCTCCAGGTGCTGCAGAGAGCTGAACACCTTGAGGGCTTCCTCCTGCAGCGTGGTGTAACTTCTGTTCCTCGGAGCTGAGCAGAACCGAGGGGAAGATGTTAGTGATGTGATGCTACCTTGTCTAGTCTGCAGTATTGTTTTTTTAATGTCTTTTTAATGCAGGGAGAAAGTAATTCCAAACTCCCTTTAAAAATATATCAATTTAATTTTGCTTTGCTGGTGGCAAACAACATGAACCTTGTGAGACGTTTTAAAAACTATTCTTAATTGTTAAATGTCTTCTGGTTAATTCTACATTAAAATCAAGTCATTATGTTCCCTCTTTTCTATGTAATAATGTTTCTATCCTCCATCTGTTCTTTTATGTTCCTCGTTATGTATTCCCAGCGTGTAACCACCTCTTTTAATCACTCAATACTCAACACCTTTCAGTCTCAAATCTCAAGTGTAATAAGTGTGATATTGTAGTACTAGACAGCACACATAATGGAAAAGTTGAACCGGATTAATTCATATCAAAGCTGGGGAAGATGTGCGTTTGGAAATCATAGTCACATATTATGCTCATGACCTGTGTGAACTCCCTTTTAGAAAGGACGTAGTTTAAGTACTTATGACTGAAGTCCTGTTAGCGACAGCCGTTTAGAGGCAGGGGGGTAAAATCTAACGCTGCCTCTTATAATGTCTGGATTCAAAAACAGAGAGGGGGAAAAAAATTGTCGAAGCAATTCAAAAACCTACATTTTTAAATGATGGCTGTATTTATGCAATGAGGTGACTTTGAACCTAAATTTTACCCTAATTACCATGTAAAAATATATGATGGCTTGTTTGAAATACAATAATAAGTTAAGAAAGAAAGGTTTCCAGAAATTAATACAGCAGCTTGAGACTGGAATCAGTATTATAATAATATGACAGACTGGATGTCTGACTGTGCGACTCACCGGTGAGGTGGATGTCTCCGTAGGGCAGCGGCAGCAGTGGTGAGTGCAGCGGGTGGTGGCTGTAGCGCAGGATGGGGTTCCTCTTGTAGATCTGCTCCACCACCTCCGAGTTCAGACAGTTCTCCTGCAGAGAGCAGAGAGGAGCCTGACGTCAGCGCAAAGCCCTGCTGACTATCTGAAGGGTTTTAACTGGGGAGAAGGTAGTTTGGAACGACAATATCCGATGTCTTTGAGCTCTATCTGGAGTGCATTTCTTCGCTGTTGTGGTCATTTAAGACACGCGTCGATGAGACTTAAGACAAGCATGTCAGGTGAAGTACAGACTCTAAATGAACCATGAATGTGACTGTATCTGTTTATTTGTATTTGCCTTCTGTCAGTCAAATGACCTGACCGGCGTCCTACCTTGATGTCCTGGATGAGCTGCTGGGTCGGCGTGTCAATGGGCGCTTTGGTGTCGATGACGTTCTGGATGGAGTTGGCCCAACGCGTTGCCTCGTTCAGCAGCTTACAGTAGAGGCGGTACGAGTGTTTACGGCCGTACACGATCACGTTCCAGTAGCCTGTCAGGAAGAAGAGACGAAAAAATTAAAATGGCAAAGGTACAATTGTTTCTGACTGAGCGAATGGATTTCAGGGCAAAAAGGAAGCATGGAAGTGTCATATTAGGCCACATGTGTCCTGTTTAAATACAGATTTTAGGCTTTCAGAACTCTGATTCAGTGTGAAATATGCAAATTACAGATGTAAGAAACCAGAATATGAATCCATTTCTTACCGGTCTCTTTAAAGACCTTTTCGTCGGGCTGAACCACTGAGCAAAGGCTGTTGAGCACCAGCGTTCCCAGCTTCAGGGCGTTGCGCTCTGAGCTCTTATAGTAGTCCAGGGAATTGTGGGTAAGCAGGAACCAACGCTTCTTCAGCTTCAGTGAAGCTTTGCTGCTGTTCTTCATCTCTTTGTGCAGCCAGCCTGTTAGAAATAAAGGGATTAGATAATGTTTTTTTTTTTTTTATTACAAATCCTTGAAATTGCAAAAAAATGACAACGTTGCAGGTTATTGTGATAAAACCTGCATATTAAATTAAATAAATTGGACATTTTTGTCCTCCACTTAAATTGTTTTTCTGAGATTTTCTGTCAGCTCAGAATTGCTTTTTCAGGTTTTTTAATGTTTCTTTAAACTCATAAAAGTGTACAAAAAAATGTATGGAGTTTGGTTTAGGCTGCCACATATGTAAACCTGCAGATTTATAAAGCTGCAAAGTGCAAACAACTGCAAATCACAACTCTTTGCTTCATCTGCAACACACCAAAATACTTATAATACAGTAAATTGATGTGTTCTTATCCAGTGTTGTAGGAATAACCTGCTCACCTATAAACGTACAGTATCTCATATGACAAAATTCAGCCATGAATTTTCTTTTTCTGTATGTTTTAACTTTGAATTTAAAATAAAGAGAAAGTAAGAAAAGCACAGAACTAAGATTATGATTAATGAAAGACGGTCACAATAAGAAAGGATGAAGAATGACTTAGTGACTGCGTTGGCACCTCGGATGATGAACTCCTGTCCGTCGACGCGGGTGTCTCCCTTGGAGCGCTGCAGCAGAGTGATCCAGTGGTGCATCTCCTCAGGCGTGTCAGCGTTGCAGTGCAGCACGCGGTTCGCAGTGATCATGACAAAGGAGTTCGGCCTGTGATGGTTCAGAAATGCAGTTAATGGTAAAAATAAGAAGAGAGACGAGAGTCGGCACAGCTGACGCTTCCATAATTCCTGACAAGTCACAAACTCTCTCATCATCTGGTTGATACTAGAGGGAAAAACAACATCAAGAAACTTTGATTTTTAAATGAGTTGAATTGAATATGAATATAAGAGCAGCACCCTCTAGTGGCTGAACTGAAAATAAAATAAGGATGTAACGTGGGAGTTGAGTTACAAAAAGTTAAAAATAGCTTAAAATTTTGAACGATTTTAGAAAGGCCATTTAATTTTGAGCTGAACTGTAACTTTGTGCACCATTTTTGAAACATTATGGAAATTACACATGAAAATTGAGTCACTGCAGCAGCAAAAACAGTAACACCATGTTGCAAATATGATGGATATGAAACCTAATGTGATAAATCCACTAGCTGAGGTGCTGAAACCAAACAGGCCTCGATGAAGAGTGTCGGCTTTTATTTAGCGGGAATGTTTTGATTCTTTCGTTCTGTTAAAGAATGTTAAACCGTGTGTGTGAAAATCATTTTAACACTCTGGAGACGTGACGTGATGTTTGATGCAGGTTCTCACCTCTCTGGATTATCTGACGCACAAACCGAATCGATCATCCCCACATCCAGCGTTCCCTGAAAAGAAAGAGAGAGAGAGAGGTTCAGTAACAGTGTTCAAGGTGTGGATAATGAGTTTGACCTTCCCCTGCCCCGTGGAAACCAATTATCTCTCTCTTTCTCTCTCTCTCACTCACACACACACACACACACACACACACACACACACACACACACACACACACACACATTCACAGAGAAACAGCAACATGTTCACTAACAGGTATAACACTGGAAAAAAAAAGGATGAGGCATTTTTAAAACATCTAGTGTGTTGAAAATGCCTCATCTTTGATATCTCCGCTTCTGCTGCATCGATTTCAAACCTTCTTTTTTTTTTTTTTTTAAAAATGTCCATCAGCAGTCTATCAATATTACAGGAGTATAAAACTGAATCTGCGGAGTACTATTTTAACTTGAGGGTTGAATTAGAGGTCTTCACGGGTCCACTTGGGTCTCTGGAACCAAGTCGGGTGGGGTCTGGCAGAGTATTGGGTCTGTGTGTCAAAATACCAAACACCAGAGTAGGTGTGAGCCTGACCTCAACTTGACTATAGGAGATTTTGTTATTAACTTGAGGTGGAGAGTGTAGTGAGCAGTGAAGTGTAGGAAACATGTTGCTGCTCTGACTATGGATTCGTCCATATCAGAACGAGCGTATATAGTCTCATAATTGCTCATAGACTAAAGGAAACAATAGAAACAACTGCAGGTTCTGGTTAATTCTGCGATCAGTCAGTCTAACGTGTTATTTACAGCTAACATCTGTTCAGTCTGTACATAAATGTGTGTGAATAATCGTCATTTTATTTTATTTTGCGATATACGTTGACCGCAATAATTATAATTTTCTCAGTGTTGTTTTAAATGTTAAATTGTTTTTTTTTTTTTCATTCCACAAAATGCTCTGCATACAATACTACAACTCCTTTTCCAACAATGCTTTGCGTTTCTGGCGTTACTCACCACAGCGTTCTGGGGGTTGGCCTGCTCGTCGTGCATCTCTCTGATCTCCTGCTCTGTGGAGCTGTGCACCTGACTCAGCACGCTGAACCACTGACTGTAACCATGGAGACAACATCAGCATCAGCATCGAGACATTAAGGTAATGACAGCAGCAGCAGCCGATCAGCTGATCATTTTAAAAAATGACTCCAAACGATTCATCGATTATCAAAATAGTTGGTGATTAATTTAATAGTTGACAGCTAATCAATTAATTGACTAATTGTTGCAGTAAACAACAGGGACATTAAACATATGTGTGTGTGTGTACATATAAAGGTAGAAATGAGGGTAATTCTGTGTTCAGACTGATCTGGCTCTTCTGTTGGCTCACACAGAGAGAAGCTGACCCTGTAAACCTGCTGCCAACACACACACACACACACACACACACACACACTCACACACACACACACACACACACACACACAGTTCATCTTCCTGTCAAGGCAGATACTATGTGGAGGAAGTGGACTGTCCCCTCTGAGAGGAAATCAATGCGTTGCCCGGGGCAACCAGCACACCGACCCCTTAGTGGCGATACCTCCTCCTCTATATTCTGTCTGTGACTGTGTGTGTTTAAACCAAAAATGTGGAAAAAACAAGACAAGAAGGAGTTCGAGAGAAAGAAAGAGCAGCAGTGTAATAATGATATAACCTTTAAGTTAATAATAATTATAATATATAAAGAATGTAAATGTGTTTTCAGTAATAAAGTGATTGTGTTGTGTTTCTACTGACAGCATGAACAATATCAGCCAATACAAAAAAAGTCTGAAAGTGCATCATTTATGAAGCAGTTATGACTGCATCCTTGCATGAAAGGTGTTCTACAAATAAGGTTAATAGAAATACTTGACCCCACATGTTATTTGCCAGTATACGGAGCTTATCGCTACCTTACTTGAGACATGTTCATACATAAACACACACTCTGCAGACTCACCTGGCATCCTCGGCAGACTCTGCGATCAGATGGTAGGTTCTCTCTGTCATCACAATGTCGATGCCATTCTCCTTACCAGTGTTATCAATGATTTCTCTGTAGATCACAAAAAAACAAAAATGCCTTACAAAATGATTGAATCTGAATATATTGAGGTAAATCCCCTCCTAATTTTACTATAGTAGAGGAGATGGGGAAAGGTTGGCCCACTAAATTTAATTAAAGGAAAAATAATTCTCAAAGTCACCACTGGGACACAATCAAAGGATGTGAATTTATTGAATAAGACTATAACTGTTCTTAAAAAACTGTTTTTACTTTGTATTTCTAGCTGACATGTAGTTGTGCATTTACCATGGAGTCAGCATCTAGTGGCCATTTGAAGAACTGCATCATGAGACGCTTTGCACTGACATCAAGATCCATAAAACGTCTATAATTATCACATCAGTACTTATTGAGATAATGTTTATTGTAATGTTTATTGGCTCGATCCATTCATTTCTTTAATTCTGGCTCTCAGCCTACATAACTGCATGCTTATAGGTTTTTCCAACATCTCATGACAATCCAATCCTGTTTTTTAATTGCTTACTTCTGTTTTTCTTTTCATATAAAGTGTATAAAGGGAATTCTATCAGTAGTATAAATTTCTTCAGCAATGCACAAAAGTAACTCTAAGCTATGTTTTTGAAGGTGATCTGACCTTTGTAGGAAAATAATATTTACCCCCTGCATAGTGTTAGGAAGGCAACTAGAGGTTTTGTATTCTAACTCTACATCGCACCCATTGTTGATTTCCTTCCTTACTTAGCACTGTGCATGTCCAGCACCCCTTTTATCTTGTCTTCGTTGTCGTTCTCGAAGTACATGAGCTTGCTCTGCCGCAGCACGAACCAGCGGCGCTTCCAGTTTCGGCGAGACAGCGTAGACGAGCCCCCTCCCTTCTTGTGCAGCCAGCCCTGCTTCAGGGCCTCCTGCTTGGCCCGAAACCACAGGAAGGTCTCATCCTTTAGCACGCACCAGCGCCGCTTCCACGTGTTCATCAGGCCGCCTGGAGAGGAAAAATATGAGATTTTTTTTACTCTTGTTCACAGTCTACTGCCAAATCTCTGAGGAGGAGGGCCGTGACTGAAGGGCGGCACAGAGAGATGTTAGATATCAAATAGTCAGTTTGATGCATGCGATCACCTGGAGGGCAGAATTTGATGTGAGGATTGAAAACAGAGGGAGAGAAATCCAACTATTACTACAAATCTTATTACAAAAGAACGATACTGTCCTACTGAGGGACAAGTATTCATTAATTTGTTCAATGCACATTGATCGACATTTTGGTTTGATGTGTTGTTAAGGTGTCCTCGTTTTAGATTCTTCAGCAGGTAGGGTCTTTGAGGAAACCAGTTTAGTTTGTTTAACAAATATAATGAAGGAATTACCTTTGATGTAAAGGAAGCTGTGGAAGTACGGAAGCGTGACGCAGCTGTAGACCGAGTCTCTCCGATACGACAGCTCATCATCGGTGTCGAACCTGTCAAAGTCGTCCTCGCTGTCCTCAAACTGGAATAAAAAAACAAAGGACATTAGAGGAACTAAACTCCAAGATGTTTGAGATTAGAAGAACTGGATGTAGCCATTAGTAGTGCTGCAGTACTTCAAGCATTATTTTTGCTCTGTAAAGCTCTTTGTAAGAGAAAAACTGGTAATATACTGTAAGGATGGCATCTTATGTAAACTACCTTTGCAGTCTTGGTCCTAGTTGAAATAGGTTTCAACTCTGAGCAGATAAAGCGCAGGGACGAGCCTTCCCATCTGAACCATCAACAACAAAAATGGGCGAAAATCTACAAATTCTTGTTGCTGACCATCCAAGACTGTTTGATCTTTCAGACAGTTTCGAGGAACAGTGCATCACGTAGAGTTTGAAGTAAGTTTTCCGTTAAAACTGCATTTTTGATGATGTAACTATACAGAAAAAGCATGTGTTCCCCAGCAAGAGTAAGATGCAGTTCACACACACACAAAAAAGAGAAAACCTCAAGTATGATTGAAGTCAGAGCTGCAGGGGGACAAAATTTTTAGGTAGGCTCACTGACTAAATGATTTCAGATCTTAATTGGTTTCTAAATGGACTGCCCTACATACAGTCAGCAGTAGAAGCTATGCTGCTGGATGTCACAGCATTCATAAGCTTAGTTCTGAGCAAAATCCACTGATAAAGACAGTGAGATGTAGTTGAAAGCCCTGGAAACGTTAGAGGACCTTGAAATAAAATTGTTTCGTCAAACTAATTAAGTATTAAGTCTCACTGTCGCCTCATTTAGAACAGCAACCTGGCGGTAACTGACTGTCTCGACTGTGACTCAACCCACCGATGACTGAGCGCCCTCCGAGCTGAAGCGGTACGCCCCTGAGCTGTTGTAGGTGCCCACAGATCCGCGGTAGTCTGGAGACCACTGTCCGCTGCGAGGGTTGGAGAAGGCCACGCTTCCGCTGGACACGATGGCGCCCTCATCGTAGTCGTCCTGGTCGTAGTCCGAATCCTCATCTGGCGGTATGAGCTCCACCAGGTCGTCGGACTGAGCCTCGGACGAAGCCTGGGGGTGGCAGTAGGCCGAGTCCCCACTGGACGAGGCGCTGTGGCAGGCTGGAGGCACTGGTGGTAAAGGCAGCGGCTGGTGAAGCAGGGTGGTCGGCGGCAGCGGTGGGATCACACCGTCGTTGGCGTACGGGTCTTCTTCGGATGAGTCGTCGCTCGTCCGGATCCCGCTCGTCCGCTGGCCGTCTGAGTGGCCGTGCTCACTCGGGTTTGGTGAGTCTTTGAAGGCCTCATCGTCAGCGCCAAACCCTTCATCAACCTCCTCTTCGTCGTTGCCTCTCCTGCGTCCGCCCTCCTTCTCCTTTTCTTCTCCTTCTCTGACACCCAAGGAGCTCTCGATGTTCCTCACGCACTCGTCGATCTCGTCGAAGTTCAGCGAGTCGAGGAACTGCTGCGCCGCCTTGCAGGCTTCGTCTTCCAGCCGCCTGAGCTCCTGGTCGCGGAGGAGCTGCAGGCGGTTCAAGGAGGCCTCGGTCAAGGAGAGCTCCTGACGCTCCTTCTGCCTTTGCAGAGATTGAATCTCCCGCTCCAGCCGCAGGATCTCCTCCACCTGAGACGCCTCGTGAGGACGGATTGCCTCCGCTTCAGATGCCTCCTCGAAGACCTCTGATGACTCCAGCTCCTCCGGAGGCTCCGGCAGTGTTGCGGCTGCTGCTGACAGCTGAGACTGAGCCAGAACCAGGGAGGCTAGCTCTTCAGCGCAATGCACCTCCTCAAGTCTGCTGGCCTCCTCAGCCTGAGGACAGAAAAAAACACATAAATCAAAATATAAATCTGATGGATTCTGAACTTAAACTGAATGTTCTCAAGGCACCAGAATCCATTTGGGATACAATCAGTTTATTGGCAGACCTTATTTTCTCAAAATGGGCGCAATCATTTCAACTTATTCCAACTGTGTGCAGCAATGCTTTTAAGATACTAACACAAATGTCTACAAAATTCTTGAAACAAGTTGATTTAAAATAATCCTGTTGCATTGAGCTTTTTTTTCTTTACTTCTTAGCTTAACTTTTAGATCTAAATAACAGACAAATACAGTTTAAAAAAAAATGTTCCTTAATAATCATTTTCATCGTACCTCTCTGGTGAGTCTCTCAGCCTCCAGCCTCTGTCTCTCCCTGCACAGACACAGACAGACATCAGCTGACAGAAACAGGTGCTAAACGGAGGGTAAAACATTTCTTGTTCTAGGCCCGTCTCTGTGTGTTGTGCACTTCTTGTGCTCTTTAACAGGAATGTTGCATAGCCCCAGGTTTGATGTGTGGTAATTAGCTAAAAGAATGAAGATCTTGAAACTAGAGTTTGACACAGGGACCTTCTTTTAAAGACTGGGCTTTAAGATCAGATAATAAAGTAAAGTTGTATATTTCCAAACAGAATTACAATTAATCACATGATCACGAACCAATTGCCTCACAGTAAATCTGGAGTTTTTGGAGCAGTTGCCCACCCACACACTGGGAATATGTAGAACAGTAAAAATGTTAAAATGTTATTGCCTGGATTTACATAACAATTCCACTAACTACTCCTTTAACCCGACTAGCCCACCTCTCCTTCTCCTCCTCCATCCTCCTGTGGCGCTCCTCTTCCTCCCTCCTCCTCCTCTCCACCAGCAGCTGGCTGTACTCCCGGCGGGCCAGCTGGCCTCGCACACGTTTCTGGAAGGTGAGCGCTGCCCAGCGGAGCAGAAGGAACTTCCTCCTCCAGTAGAAAGCCCGGTAGTTCTTCTGAATGACCACAATGCACTGCAGCAGCTTCCTGTACTGCTTCCTGCACGCAGGACAGCGTCGACAAAAATACTGTCAGTGAACCCAGATGGTGACGTTTAAATACTGCTGTGAACGTGGCATATCGGGTCGTACCTGGCTATGTAGCCCATGACGTGGGCTTGGATGATCATGGCCGCTCTCAGGACCTCCACCTCCCTCTGCTTCTCCAGACGATGCTCCAGAGACTCCCGGAGAAAGACCTGAGGAGGAGGAGGAGGGAGGAAACGAGGAGAGGAGGGGAGGAAGGATGTAAGGAGAGAGAGAGAAAGTGAGGTAAAAAAGAAGATTGTAACATTTAAATGAAGGTTTACAAGGAGCGTGACAAAGGAAAATACAACTTTGACGACTCCAAATCAGGCTGAGATGAAGGTTTACGTGGATGTTCATTGGTTAACCATCTCCTTGTTTTTTTTTTCATGGCAACTGACGACACAACTGCACATTTTAATGGTGTTTTTAGTATGAATGAGTTATTTACTGCTTTATTTCTTCAGTACTGACATGTTTGAATATGTAACAGGTCTATAAATATATGTGTGATGAAACAATATCAAATAAGCACAACAAAAATGGAAACACACTGTGTGAAATATCACACAAAGACAAAAGAAAAGAAGATTTACGACATTCTCCACCGACACACCGTGGAGAGGTTTGTGCTTAACATAGCACATCCATTAAAAACGCTGTATTACACACACGTTATGAATAAAAGATTTACATGTGAACAGAATTAAAAAGAGACAGTCCCTCCTTTTTTCTATAACATCGCCGTTTAACAGACACTCCCTTCCAGGAGAGCGACTGAACTGAACAAAGCAGCCGACGCAAATCAAATCCAGATCCTCCTCTCCTTTTGTTCGAGCCGCTAAAGACCACAGATTACCGCGGCAAGTGATTTCGGCTACATCACTCTGTGAAAAGACCGATCTTACAGGCACTTAGTGCAGCTGCCTGCTATGGGAGCCAAGCTGTCGTCCATTGATAGAGAAACTGGGCCCACTCAGGGCCGCCGGGGGTTAATCCGATTAGGGAGGGAGGAAAATGAGATATGGGACGTGGTCTCGGGCGAGAGAGACGGTGGGGAAATGTCACGGTGCTACAGGGGTTCAGGAGCACAGATTGCCTTTCTCCTGTTGAATGATGTACCGTGTGTGTGTGTGTGTGTGTGTGTGTGTGTGTGTGTGTGTGTTGTTGGCTGAGCGACAGAGTGTTGAATCCTCAGCGGTGAAACACTAATGAGATTTTCAGGGGGAAATGTAAACTCATTAGGGTGATTTGGACGTCACTGACAAGCAGGTTAATTAACAGGGAAACATGCAGTACATGCCAAAGCACGTGCACACACACACACACACACACACACACACACACACACACCAGTGCATTTAAAAGCTTCTGAAACAGCATTTAAAGCATCTGGGCAGATTAAAACTCTATTCATTCACTCTGCGCTAAAGATGGAAACTTGTAGAACATTAATAAAAGAAGTATTCAAAGCAAAGGTAGCCACCAACAAGGAAACATACTCAACAAAGGAACAGAAGAATTATCTGAAGAATGTACTGTAACTTTTGCTGAACAGTGGCCACCGTGTCCACAAGCAGTAACTATAGAATAATGGTAGGTGATAAAATGTATGGGATTAAATTTGTCTAAATCTCAATCAAACAAAGAAAATTAAACTGAAAGTGATTTAAAAATGGTTTTAAACGACCTCAAAGGCAAAATTTACAATAAAACTATACAAGAGTGCAAACATTTAGAGACAATATTCTCTGCTTCTCTTTCCCTGATCTGGATTTCTCTTCAGTTTCAGTTCTGGCTCACAGTGATCATGTGAGCAGGTGTTACAAGGCTGCGTCCACATTGGCCAATTACTTAAAGCACAAGTGGTACGATTCAAAATACTCCCCCACTACTAACTCTTTCTTTATCTCGCAACCAGCGCTCTTAATAATTTAACGTAATAGTTTATTATTATAGCTACATTTGCCAATGAATGCATGGAATAAGATATGATAGTAATACAACTTTTGTTTGTTTGGGCCTTAATCAGCTGCAAGAAAGCTAAAGCTAACGTACTATTCAGCCAGCATTGCTGAAGGACTAATTTCGGTAAAGTTAACGTTGCTACATATGAATCTGGACTGAATTCATCGTTCGGATGTTTTTACGAAGAAATATGTGTAGGTGATTTAGTAAAAGCAGTTATATGTTGAAAATATAGTCATCATATGCCATTAAAATACAGGTTATTCTCTATTAAACTTGATTTTTCAGTGAAATTTAACCACTATTCCAGTTTTCACAGACTTAACTGTGTGGTGAGCTTTATCAGCTGCTCTACCAAGAAACTGGAAGTAAAACAGGAAGTTAAATCAGAAGCCTCTGCTCCATGACATTAATTTCACTTTTTTCGATCGCTTTCTGACCGACCAGGTTCTGCTAAGAGTGTGATTAATGAAATCATAAACTAGCAAGTTATTCCTTCTGGTTTAATGAGCAACTCCACACAGACTGTCACATCCAGACTGTGGAGGTCGGACAGAAGCGTTATGTGTTTGTTTGCTTCCTGATTTATTTCATACTAGTGTTTTAAGACTGAATAACTTCCACATTCACACAAACTAATTACACCTGTCAGACCGTGATTAACCCAAACATCATCGCACTTAAGAGAGCAACACATACATCTATTTTTACTCATTTGAATAAAATTTGACTGTAACAGCTGAAATTAAAGACAAAAATGACTTTATAAGGAGATCTTGCAGAGTTCCTTCTAAAATGTAGTAAAGTACAAGTGAAACGTAGAAATCCTGAGGCCTTTGTTTAATTTCTTTAAAAATAAACAGTGTTTTATAATAAAACACAAAGACATAAAGTAAAAAGCTTGTGGGGAACGGCTCTTTGTTCGTCCTCACAATGCGCGATCAGATTTACGTCCCCACAATGTGATTAAAACAATTCAACACACACAAACAAAGTATGACACACACACACACGCTCACTTTATTTTAACAACTTCAAACATGAATCACACATGCATAAAAAGTGCGGCCTCATGTACGAGTGCACACATTTACATCCCAATGAATTGAACAACTAATCCTTTTTAATCGTTACTATGCTAATTAGTGGAGCGAAAGCCTCCCTAAGCCCCGGTGCACTTTTTGATTCTTGCTGTCGGGGCCTTCAGGGAGCGTCGCTCGCCGTGACAGGTCGGCCCCGTGGAGAGAACAGAATCCTGGGAGAAGCAAGCGGGCCCACATCACTTCCAAGAAATTAAGTTTGTGGCTATAAAAAAAACTAACAAACAAACAACAACAAAAAAAGCCCCGTTCTCCCAGACAACAGTCAGGACATGTGCCAGCTGAAAGCAGCTGGAGGCGGCGTAAATCTGACTGCGAGAGGCAGCGGGACAAAGTAGACGAATCCCTCGGAGAGAGATAGAATTGATTTAATGCTTTACAGACAGTCGCAGCGGCAAGAACCGCTTTCAGACACGCTGCTGACACCGCCAAGGTTAGAGGCTCTACAAAAGGGCTTTCAGGTGACGTAACACGCCCCCTGGTGGCAGCCATATTGGATGTTCTAAAGAAAAGTCTGCAAGTGTGTTTCTGTCAAAAAGTGATTGAAACCAACAAAGACTTGACAGACTCATAAAGTCAGGAAGGAGCATAAACTTTACCACCGAGTAATCACACAGTCAACACACTGAACCACGTCTCTGTAATGACTACAGTTGTGGCGGTTGACCCCGCGAACCCTGCGACAACGCCAATTATCACGTGTTTTTGTACCAAAACAAACATGGACGGCAGCCAGCTGCTTGTACTGTTTGTATGCAGAGCGATTTGTGCTGAAAAGGCTGTTTAGCTCTTTGATTTGATCTTGTAGAGACATTTGTTCTCATTTCAGTTGTCCAGTGCTCTCTCTCTCACACCTCACCACATCTTCTTCTTCTTCTGTTTATTTACCGGTGCGTCTCCCTCTGTGATACTCAAGTGATGTCTTCCGTTGCAAAAATATCAAACTTGTTTTTAAAACTCTTTGAGAACGACTGGCAGCGACTAGATCTGCAGACTTCAGATTAAAGTCTTTACACTTTATGATTTCATCAACACCAACTGACCTCCACCAATCATCACACACGAATCAGATTCATAATCAGCTCAATAGACACTGTCTCAACCATGTAATGCTAAAAAAAGAATATGTTCCCATCAGTCTTACAAGTATAACGTTATTTTGTGCCATTTTTCAAATACCTGGTATAACATTCAGGGGTTTTTTGTGTAAAAATTGATAAAAGCATGAAAGACTAGTGAATTCAGGTGATACTTGTTCCACTTTAACACTGTAGCTCTGACTTTTAATTCAGTTTCTTGGGCCATTGTTGGTTTCTGGACAAACAGACACACACACACATAAAGCATTCATCCACACACACACACACACATACACTTCCTCCACTGCTGTCACCTCCTGCAGCATCACATGGTCATGCTGTGATTAGGGATCTGTGTCCCCCATCTGTCATTTCCCCACAGAAATACTCACACACACACACACACACACACACACACACACACACACACACACACACACGGGCAGCAGGTATATTCTTTCTGATTCAGTGTAGTGGAAGAAGACAGTGATAGACTGAAGGGATGTAAGCTGGATCCAATAACGTTGAATTCCATGCTTCAGGTGCTCTAGACTTCAATTATTCATGATCTCTCTCTCTCACTCACACACACACACACGCAGCCTGCAGTCATACAGGTACCTGCGCTCTGGAATGGTTTCATCAAACTGGATTTGTAAAACCCATGAAGCCAAATTAAGCCTTGAGGGGAGCAGAGTTCAGCCAAAATGGATTGGCGTCCCCCGGGCGGCGAGACAAGTCCGCATCCAATCACATTCCATATTAGCTCGGAGAATACGGATCAGCCGGTGCGAGCCGGAGGCAGAACGAGAACGGCAGGACATTCAGAAGCTCGTGGTGGTTTGACAGGAAAAAAAGTCAATTCTACTGTAAATAACTGAGCCGAAGGGATTTATTTCACTGCTGAGAGACATGCAAATACCAGGTTCAAGTCATGAGAAAACCAATTTAAATTAACGGTTGTCGACTTATTTTTTGAATTTGGCAAAGGAGACGTTTTAAAAACATAAATTAAGTTTAATTTCTGTACAGAATGTTTGTATCTGTTTAGTTTTGACTCTTTCTACAGGGTCTCTATGTGCAACACAAAGTCAAACTACGCAGTTAAAAAGCAAAGTTTAACACTTTACAGCAGTCCGTCTGCCTCAGAAAACACATTGTTCTGCTGTGATAATGATGATCAGTGCTGATAAAGTCAACTTGGATCCACTCTGGTATTAAACATATTGACGCTCGGACCAGAATGAATATAATTTGACCTCAGTTTGACTGGTCTCTGTTTCTATGAACCAGGTTATGGACCTCAAATTCATGGTCAAGGCAAAAATATAGTCCTCAAAGGGGAAATTCATGTGTTCAAATGCAATAAAAACATCAAAACAGGACATGAAGATGACATTTCGAGTCATTTTGTAAGAAAAAGAGTCCAAATTCTCTGATTCCAGCTTCTCAAATGGTTTCTTTAGTCCTTTATGAGAGTAAACTGAATAATTTTGGGTTGTTGTGATGGTTGTGATAAAAGAAGATGTTCACAGACAAAACCACTTCATGTGAGTATGATTAAAAAGCCAAGAACATCTGTCCTCACCTTGGTCTTTCCCAGCTGCCATTCTGCACTGCTGCTGTCGTAGAGATGCAGCAGCTGGACGCAGCGTCCTCTGGGGTCATCTGGCATCAACGGGCCCCGCATCAACACCTTGTACCTGGAAATAAGAGGATTTGATGTGGATTCTTTTGGTATCTGAGTTTCTGTATCAATATATATATGACATAAAACAGAAGATGATGTATGTGTTTATGCATGAGTGGAATAATACGCCGAACATCGACAAACCTGGAGCAGAAGTCCTGGAAAGGTCTCCGGATGGGGAAGCCGGTGCGTCGAATCTTGACCGTCTCCAACATGCCGGAATATCTGAGCTGGTTCAGAACCACCGTCTGGTCGAAATGATCAGGCATCTGGAGGCAGACAGTGATGATGGAAATTTAAACTCAAAACCAGGAGACAGTTGTTGGGTTCAACGAATGGGCCAGATGTGTCATAATGGTGAAAACACAGGCCTGGATTTTTCCAATATTAATTCATTTAGGAATGTACTTCATAGATGAAACTGTTTCTTTTGGACTGTTTCCAACTGCAAATGTAGTTTTTCTCATTACTAAGTGAGGACAAACAGAATCAGAGCAAACTATTAACACAAATTTGGCAAAAAAAACTCATATATGAAAATGTTTACTCTGTGTTGCACAAGCAGCTAAGGATGTAATTGTAGATTTGCTTTCTACTGATAACAAAAGTTTTGAAGTTTAACTATGAAAGTGAAAAGTTTCTTCAGGGACCAAATGCTTTTGCTGGAGGGCCAGATACCACTACTCCAAACTGTCATTTTTCATCTGAAATGGCAACTTTTAGGCCACATATAAATATTATAATAGCTAAAAGGCTGAATATTTCAAGATAAAATAAAATTATGGAAATCCAGGAACAAATATCTAATAAAAGACTCAGATCTTTAATTGTGGAAATACTCTGATAAGTTTAATAAATGACAATATGTCTGTTGACAGTATCAATGAAAAACTTCTGCAGGTTTCAACTGAAACACAGAAATCAGCTCTATATGAATGTAAAATCTCAAAAGAACAACAGCATCCTGCAGCATCAGCTGATGATGTAATGAGACACTTTAACACTGCAGGACATTTGTATTAATGTTCTTCTGTAGTCAATTCAGTCTGACGTTCTCACAACACTATTACATCAGTATTGACAATCTAGGATGCCGAACACAATATGCTCCTATTATCCAGCACAGCGTTTGACGTGGGTGCAATTTGTTTCACAGCTGAGGTGATTGATTTTGATTCTGACTCGATTCCTGTTCGACTGTTTACAGCAGTGACAGAGTACTTTAGTGTGATGAAACTGAACAAACACAACATCTGACGTATGGTCACCTTATACTGTGCCAACAAACACTCGCCTTTTAACACATCCAAGAGACGCAGAGCAACATTATCATCCCATGGGAGTCTTGTTTGTGTCCAGCTGATTAGATAGAAGCTCTGGTTTAATCTCCACCAATCTCCTGAGAAAAGTATTTAGCTGCTAGATGTTCCACTTTGTTCACCAGCTAGACTCTAAATCTATCTGTCTGCCGTTTGGTTCTGGCTTGGTGGGTTGAGAAGAGCTTGTTTGCTGAAGAAAAGCTACCTGCTGTTCCTTGAAATGAGAGTGTTGACACTGTACCATTCCTTAAATGTGACATAAAAACCAAAACTATGGGCTAAAAGTGACCAAAAAGGAGCAAAAAGGCCCTTTAAATTCAGACATTTGATTTCATCTCATTCCTCGAGTGCCGAAACAGTCAAACTATGTCATGTGACGTCTGCAGCTAAACCGCACGCCGCTTCCATCCCTTTAAAAACATCCACGCACATTATACGTACGCACATACATCACGCTGCATACCGCTCATGCACAACTTTGAACTCAGAAAGAGACGCGCGTCTGACAGCAACAAATCAACCCCCCCACCCCTCCCTTCCCAAAAAACACACTTGGCATTGAGATACCATTATTACTTACAGAAGTGCATTCAGAGAAAGCCAGTTTCCTGGGGTGCCCTCTCACCCTGTAACCTCAGTAGGCGTCGGGGGGTCTCAGAATAAGAGGGTGCTTTCATACCCGCTCGTAATGCCCCCTTTATTCAGCGCCCATCTCCCCTGATAGCTCGTTGATGGGCCCATTTGAGCTGCTGAGATGAAGGGAAAGGCCAATTCACAACCAGATCTTGACTGAGTGATTGAATGGCGCCCTTTAACTGCCACTGGCCGCAGAGGAGACCTCATTAGCATAACCCGCATTTGCATACGGCCGGGCTGAAGCAGTACAAAGCCGAGCGGTGTCAGGAAGCTGCCCTCTGCCTCCTGGCTTTCTTTTCTTCCCTGTTTTTTTTTTATCTCCTTCGTTTCCTCTTTTCGCTCAGATTCTGGCTGGTTTTTGGGGACGTCAACAACTGCTGTGTTCGGAGACAGGCGGAGCTTCTTTTTCTCTTTTTTGGTCTCTAGATCTTTTACAGCTGACGGTAAATGAAATTTCTCCTCCTCTATCTATCTGTCTTTTTTTTTTTTTCTCTGAAATGCAATTTGAAGAAGTTTCAAGCTGTGTCAAAGATCTGCAGCCAAAGAGATTGCTTTCTTACTTCAACCGTGACATTTTCTATTTCAGAAAAGTCCATTTTGTTCTTTTTTATTCTGTGTTTCTCATCATGAATAAAAGCTGCCTGACACAAGAATGTATTGCTCAACCCCAAATGATTCTTAAATAGAATAATGTTCTTTGACTCATTATGGGATCCTGTCAAATATGTCAAATGAATACAGCTTTTGTACCTTAAAAAAGTGAGCTTAGAAGATCCTAAAGTGTTGTTTTATTGCAGCAGTGTGACCATTTAAAGTCAATAAATGGCCAAAAGTATGAGGACAGGCCATGTACTCTTGCACATGTTGGTGAAGATTGTTTTCCCTGGTTTGACCACTTAGTTCTGGTGAAAAGAAAATTTTAATGCTACAGCATACAATCATAAGTTAGATGCTCTTATAGTTGAATGGGAGCAAATCCCTGCAGCCAGCTTCCAAAATCTGATGTCAAGCCTTCTCAGAAGAGTGGAGGCCCCACATATTTTTGGTCATGTAGACTAGAATTCATCATGTTTTCTTAAAAGTTTTAGATTGTTTAGAAAATGATGCTACTTTTAGCCATATCCTTCTGACTTAAAGATGTTTTGGGACAATATTCATTAGGAAATTACTCAGTTTCTGGTCTGTATTAATTATAATTCTCCACAGTTGGGGAGAATGCCAAGTAAATTGGCTAAAATCCATCAATCATCAGCTCAGAACAACAACAGTGATGTAAATCAGCATCCAGAGACAGACAGACCATCTCTTCTACTCATCTCGTCTTCTACAGGGGGCGTGACAACAATAGCCCCGGAGGGTAAACTCAGTGTCTTTCTCAGCCCAACTTCCCTGCTAAAATACTCAGAGCTCAGGGCATTCAGCGGGACAAAAGGGGAGGGGGGGGGGGGGGGCGTGACAATTCGCTCCCGAGGGGGTTGGGAACCTGGGGGGTTAGTGTGAAAAAGGCAAACATGGGAAGACAACCAAACTCAGGATGAGCCGTCCACCTCTGTACGACCAGACGACACAGAGAGCTGTAAAGATGTTTTTTAGTCATTTTTCAGTCTGCATGACTGTCCTATATTGTCCCTGTATTCTATTCATTCACTGATAAGACTGTGAGTACAAACCAACTGTTGGGGATACAAAATAAAATCAAGATTAAACTCCTCCACCATACAGTATATACAGATACCAAAGTGTCGGCTGATTGACTCCCATTCAAAACTCAGTGCAGTCCAACTTTGTACTGGGACGCTCTGCTGCTCTGCAGTTTACTTGCAGGGCAGCAAATACTTGCAACAGATGTCTGCAGGTACGGTTATTGGATAGCAACGACCACGTTTCTGTTGCATACCTGTTGGTTTGAATCAATAAACCGGACTGAGATGCCCCAGGAAAAGTCATCTTCAATCTCATCTGGAACATCTGGCCAACAATTCCTCAGACTGTTGTGTGCCTAGACGTAAGTCTTTACTGGCTACTTTCCAGTTAGTCATGATATAAGGTTGCAGCAGGTGGCAGCGACAGATAACTGACGTTATGACTCAGAGAGCATGAAATGAGACTTTGGTGAAACAAATACTGCTCAGGTGACCTTTGGTGAGTCTGGTAATATGTTTGGTATAATACAGAATATCCGCTGATGACATTTAAAGCTATAGTGATTCAAAAAGGTCTGCAACTAATTATTATTTTGAATATCAATTCATTAATTGTTGATTTTACCTTTACAATGATATGAAATTGTGAAAAACACCAATCAAAATTTCCTCGAGTAAGAATGCTTTCAAATTTCTTATTTTATCTGACCAACAGTCAAACATATGATATTAAACAAGTTTCTACATTTGTTCTACTTTTAAAGTTCAATGCGTTGTCTTTGAAGTCCACATTCTTGCTTTAACTGGAGGACCTCGAGCATCTAAAAACCCAGATCTCTGTGGTTTTTTTCTTCTTTGTCAGGAGTCTTGTTTGCTTCTGAGCATCCAGGTCTGAATGTGGGAACCGGCGAGGATTAACACTCACTGCTCAGTAGGGACTCCTTCACTGAATTTTGGGGAATCCCCGGAACAATGTTTCTGGCTCATAGATGGACATAAATCCAACCTAAATCCCTGACCCTGCTGGATTTAAGCTTGACCCAGTTTGGAGGAGGATTCTTGTGAGTTTGAATTTTCTCAGAAACATCAGTGGACACAAAGGAAACCTGCAGAGGAATTCCAGCTCAAATGAAACCAATAAGTAAAACATTCTACCTTCTTTGTGCCATTATGAGAGTTGGCTAAGGTCTTAACCATTTTCGCACAGATTGATCACTACTGAATGAACCAAATCAAAATGTGTTGTAGCAAATAGCAGGTCAAGATCACTTGAAGCGCTACTTTTCCTTTTAAAAAGGAAAATCAGAGGAGCTTTGCTCTCGAACTGCAGCAGCAATTATTTTCATTGTTTATTCATCAGTTTTCTGATGAATTGATTACTGGTTAAGTCTCTACAATGCCCCGAAATCAGTGAAAAATGGCCATTTAAATTTCCCAGAACCACAAGTGACAACTTCGGATTGCTTGTTTTGGTCCAAAACCAAAAATGAACTCAATATATATACTGACATAAAACAGAGAAAAGCAGCAAATTGTCGCATTTCAGAAACTGGAACCAAGCAAATGATTGGCAACGACTTGCACAAATATTGTTAGTGAATGATTTCCTGTCAATCATCTAATTGATTAATGATTTCAGAGCTACTACGGTCCAAACAGTAACTTTTCAATGTGCTTCAACTGTTCTGAGAAAAAGACAGAAATAAACAGAAATAAACAGAAATAAACAAACAGTAAGTAAAACCGAAAAAAACAACAAAAGAGATTAAAACTACACAAAATCTTAAAATCTGAGCATGACAAAACACACGACTGAAGGAAGCGACTCACGTTATGTCTCAGCTTAATGTCACAAAGCTCGATTTCAGAAAACTATCTCAGCTGTGTATTTTGGAATAAACAGCAGGCAACATATCAAAAGTGCAATTATCCCATCCCATTGTGTCCCATTAGAAGAACTGAGCTTGTCTTATAAAAACAATCAGCCGAACATCAGAGAAACTACTTTCTCTTCATTATCATATCATTAACTGCTCCTCATTATGTATTCAAACTCATTCATGTTTGCACTCTGAGCTCAAATTACAATCACCATCTTAATAATAATCTTGCAGTCGAGTCAAATGTCTTTTTTTTCCATCTTGACATTCACTGAAAGCCTTCGAGTCCAATTAAAGAGACAACAAACAGGAATCATTGGTGGAACTCTGTGTTCGTCCAGTGTATTACATTATGAAATTACACAGCGATAATGAGACCGATGAGACTCGTTCTTGCTGCTCAATGAATTAAGAAACACAAGGTTGCGTCTTTTGGGGGTTTAGTTAAAAAAATGACAAGCATCGGCTCTGAATTTGGTGGTTTTCTTCTGATATGCAACTTGATTTTTGTCCGGGTAGAGAGAATCTATAAAGAACACAAATAAGCCTCAACAGTTTTCCCACCTTTGTACCAAATTTAAGCCTCTTGCCATCTGAAAACTGCAGCAAAAGTCAATATATTGATATCCCTTAATTAGTCCTGCGGCTCTATTTAACTCATCTTCATGTCTGATTAGATATGTCTTTGTGGTTGATCAAACTGGTGTCAACATCTTCAGACATTAAATGCATGTTTGATAATGTCATAATGACAGGTAAGGTTCCTCAGGTGGAGAACAACTTCAGTATTTGTCTACATTTAGTTTCACGATTGATTTCACAGAGCAGATCGATTCATTTTGAGCAGAAGCTACTTTTTTATAAGAGAGATTCCTCATATGCAAAAGACTGAAAATCAAACTGCAGCCTGAAATAATGACAGACTCTCTTTGTGCGTCTGTCATGCAACCCAAAAAAAAAAAGAAGAGAGAAACCGCTGCATGTCACCTCATTCCACAGCACTTAAACCCCCGTGCAACAAGCGTGCACTTGAACGCATCGCTTCCCCGTAAAACAAAACAGAAGGTCTCACCGTGCATCGTAGCTCGCCGCTCTGAATCCTTCAAGGTTTTCAGATCAGGGGTAAAAAATGACAGAAAACTTCCCAAAGCTGCTGCTGCTGTCTGTCCGTCTCTCTCTCTCCTCAACACACTCACACACTCTGCCACCACAGAGTCAAACAAAGGCTTTCAAACCCCGAACTCCACTCCCCTTTTTGTGTGGAGAGGGGAGGGACGTGGTTGCCATGGCGATGCATCTCCTGCTGAGGCTAATTTGTGCGGGCCACTTGTAGGGCCTGACAAGAGATGTGTGTGTGTGTGTGTGTGTGTGTGTGTGTGTGTGTGAAAGAGAGAGAGAGAGAGCAGGCTGTTTACATTCAAACGCGGCAGTGATTTTTGTTTCCACTCATTGTAGTGAACTGAGGAGGTGTCACACTGGTCTGATGAACCGGTGTGACACTGCCTCAGACTGGCTAAACTGGACTGAACAGAATATATTTATCATGAGTCTTGATGGGAAATAGAGCAGAGTGATCATACAATGTGGGGTTATATCATTTTCATAATCTTATCAACTCAGTGGACTTCAATTAGCATTAACATTATAAAAAGAAATGTATAAAAGTTTTATGAGATGTTTTTTTCTATAATTCAGCCTCCATCTTTGGTCCTGAACATTTGTTTTGCTCTTTCTAAACTTCTCAATAACCTCTTCCTTGGATTTTCTGTTGGAGTTTTTTCGTACAGATGGCTTCTTTTTCTTCTTCTATTCATTCTAAATAAACCAGATTGTAAATATTTCACCTCCGAGTTAACAGGACCAAGTGCCCAGCAAATGTTCACATCAGACCACCGTCATCCAGTTTCATAAACTGGATAAAAGCTGAATCACTGCCAGGACCAAGAAATTAGACAGATCCATTGATTTATCTGAACATTTCACTGATTATAGTTTAAACTGATTACAGCCAGAGCCAATGTGTCTGAGTGTGTGTGTCTGAGTGTGTGTGTGTGTGTCTGAGTGTGTGTGTGTGTGTGTGTGTCTGTTGTTACATGCAGTTTGTTTTACAGACACAAAAATACACAACGTACTGTCAATACATGTCTATTCCTGCTAACAACAAGAACACAAATCAATAGATTCTGATCATTCTGCATGATCTGCTGTTGTTACTGTCAAAACACACACACACACACACACACACACACACACACACACACACACACACACACACAAGCTAAAACACTCCTTGAAGTAGGATGGGGTTGCTGTGGTGACGGCCAACTGCATTTGATGCGCGTTCATGATGAGTGTGACAGCTTTTTATGAGCGACCGCACATGTATGTGTGTGTGTGTGTGTGTGTGTGTGTGTGTGTGTGTGTGTGTAGGTCTGTCATAGGCTACTTTCAGGGACAAATTTCAGACTAAAGACCAGTTAACTTGTCCCCATTGTCCCCAATTGGTAAAATGCTGATTTTTGGGTCAGTGGTTATGGTTAAGGGTAAGTCTCCAGGAAATTAATGTAAATCTATGTAATGTCCCCAAAAGTGACCTAGGACGACATGTGTGTGTATGTGTGCATGTGAATTAGTGTTATTGTGTGTGTCAGACATGAAGAAAACGGTTTATAAATACTGACATCTGCCTGTTCATCATTCTTTCATACATGCTGTATGAACTTCTGACTGTTAATCACACACACAAGTAAATATTTTCACAGAATATAAAGTTATAAGATCAAAATAACTTAAGGAAACATTATATAAGTGTATTATAAGTATTACTATTATAATACAATGATGTCTTTATGATGTCATGACTTTATTTACTCATTAAACTTAAAAACTGTAAAAGGTAGTAAGCGTGTCATGTAGACGACATGCTGTTTATTGAGGAAAATACAAAACCTGCTTGACAAAAATTAGATTTTAAACAGGAGAGACAGACTTGCAACAGGAAATCTAAACCTTGTGTTATCAGTTTTTTGCTCTGAAATGTATTGATTAGTTCGTTTTTAGCTAATCAAGGAAGCAAAATCCTGTGTTTACTTCCAGGCGGAATCAGAGACAAGCGTTTTAGGTGTGTGGTCATCTGAAAATGAACAGTGCATGCACAAACATGTGTGTGCTTGTATGTATATATATATGTGTGTGTGTGTGTGTCCTGGTTGTATTTAAAGTCAACGGTCTGTCTACACTATTATACATTCTGTCAATATATTGATATTTCCACAGAGACTCTGTTGACCATCTGCAGGAGTCCCATGACACACTGTTACATCACTGCACCCAAAATAGCAATTAGTCAGTCAGTCAACCTCTACTCACTTCCACTAAATGTTTTCACTGATCAAAATCAGTCAGAATATACTGTTATAAACTCACACAGTATCATCATCATCATCATCCTCGCTTCTTTCTCCGCCTCCGAGCCTTCCTCCTCTCTGACACCTGCTCAGAGTCAAACAGGCAGATGACAGGGACGCCTCTCGGGGGCTTTTAGGGGCCACGTGTCTTGTTGCCCTGACCCCTTGTTTCCCCTGGGGGTGTAGGGGATGGAGCCCCTCATCCCACCCCTCCCTCCCTCTTCTTCTTCCCTCACTGCATTAAGCTCCATTTAAAAGTCATCATCAAGCCTTGTTTAACATTCGATCAGCAGAGGAGAGCAGACGGTCGCGTTTCGCCTCATAAAAACTCGCCGGCTGTCCAGCTGGTCTCCCAGAGGACACTGAGGACCCTCCAGTCTGTGAGTGTCTGATCTACTGTATGTATCTCTCTCTGTATATCTATTAAATATAAGAACAAACAGGCCCTGAACATTTTAGACTTTCCATGTTTACTTATACGTCTTTATTTATCTTCAGCATGACTTTACAAGATTTGAACTGTAATATTACAGTTTCTGATCATTCAAAACCAAATTATTAATCAGTTTTTATTTTATTTGAGCAGTTTCTCTTCTGGTAAGAAAAAATATTTTCATCCTTCTTCTTTGCCTTTATTGTGTCTCCTCTCTTAGCAAGCTTCTCACTAGATGAGGTAACCATAATGTGACCTTTGACCTCCTCATAATCTATCGCAGGTAGTATGACGTGAAGCTCATCCTGCTGTCATCCTCACTGTCAGTCACTCTGCACACCTGCATTCATTGTGATTAAAATATAACAAATAATAAGAAAATCTTTCAGGATTCACACTTGAACCAAAGCTGCTCCAACAACTTAATTCCTTATCATTTTACATTTTTTAATATTTTACTTGAGTATAAACATTTTTTTTGCAATAAATAAACTAATTTTTATATAAGTCAAAATCTTCAAATGGAAATGTTTTCCTGAATTAAATAAAATATATGAATAAATGAACAAAACTGTGATTTAAATGAAGCAAGAATAAGAATCTGACAAAGCATCTTTTGACTTTGATTCAGTGCTACAGACAAAGTTTGGTCGAAATAAATTAAAGTCCTCCTACATTTAAAAATGTTGTTTGAGCTTCACTGTGCAGAGTTTGACACTAGAAGTCTGTTTTCACATTTATCTGCTGAAAGAGGAAAGTTTCTCTGAGCTTATTGAATATCTGATTTTAAGGGGCGGGACTATGATCATGATTTGTGATGATCACAACTAGTTTGCAGCCAATCGTGGTCCAGTATTTACACTGAGAATGGACTTTACAGTGAAGTAGGAGATATCTTGTGTCCTGCAGTTAAACTTGTGAAATTAAATATATTTACATATTCATAGATTCTGCAGTTTTTAATGACGGAGAAGGAGAATGAGCCATTTCAAGGATTTTAATATGGTAATTATAAGTTCTTGTCTGGAAGGATCTTTAAGGTTTGATACTCAACCCCAACTTATAAAAAATATTAAACACATAACCACACATATACATACGTGTACAAACTGATATGGGAGCAATGAAGTCACACACACGGCTGATGTAGGACAAAAAAGAAAAAAACACACTGCCTGTACACACACACAGTAACGGACAGAAGGGCCCTCTGTGTGTGTGTGTGTGTTTGTGTGTGTGTGTGTGTGTGTGTGTGTGCGTGCACGTGCATCAAAACTCCAACAGAGGACTGAGAGAATCTCAAACACATAACTCCTCACAGACGCTTCACATCTGCGTCACAAACCTCCCTGTGTCCACATCTGACTCCGTCACAGCAGCCCGGCAGAGAGATGTGAATACACAGCGGGGGTGGACAAAATAACAGGAACGCCTGATAACGTAATTCAATGTGTTTGAATGTTTGATTGGTTACTGATTCTCAGTGGAAAACATACTAAAAAGAACTGTTTCTGTTTATTACTGTTGATATGAACAAGTAGTTTGTATTCACTGTTGTCTAACAAATCAGGGCCTCCGATACATTACATCACCTAAAATCTTTCCATACATGCTCACAAGAACATCTTCTAGTGGAACTTCCTTAATATCGAGCAGTCGTCAACGTGAACTCCATGATTTAATGCTAAATTAGCGATTTTTGAGAAGATTCTACAGAAAAATAATGGCAAAAAACTGCTGCACAACATGTTAATTAACTACAAATTTAGCTGAAAATGTAAACATGCAACAGTTCAGTACCTTTCACAGCGGTTTTAGGATTGTAGTTCCAGAAAAATCTGCAAACATGTTGACTGTCAGCTCTTTTAACATCTCATTTAGTTTCAATCAGACAGACAGATAGCAGAGACACATCCTCAGGTATAAACTAACGATTACTGACCACCAGGCTTGGGAACTATCCATCATTACCGACATCAGCAATCAATGCCAATGATTCCACCGCCGAACGTATATCAGCATCAGCTCGACTCATTCGGTGTTTGTGCAATGATGTCGCTAATGAGTCGACAAGGCGTCCAGACATCCATCGATAAGATACCGATCTAAGAATAGAAGTCCTGCCAATGAGTCGATCAATACATGGCTCGCCTGGGGGGGGGGGGGGGGGGGGATCTAGCCCGGTTTCAAACCTCACTTTAAACCTCAGACTGTAGACAAACGTGACGTCATCCAGACAGGACGGTTTGACGGCATCTCCTCAGAAAAATGCCACTTTTCATTGCAAAGTTATGTGATTAACTGTTCACTCATTCAGCCCAAAGCCAGCTAATTTAAAGGTTGAAATACATATATATATATATTCTACATAAGATCAATATCTACTGAATCCTTGAGCAATGAGCATTTAAAATACACGTGTTGTTTCAGTGCAGAGAGTAAACAGACTGTAACTAACAAAGAGTTCAATGGTTGGAAATTATAATATAATATAATTCACATCACTCAGTAAATCTAACTGGAAGATGATGTTTTGTGAATGTAGATGATCTCCGGTCAGGAGTCATCGTACAGATACTGAATCCCACCACTGTTTCCTGTATATCATTTGTGTACATTAGCCTGCATTCTTCACTACTCCAGCCTGTTGCCAAGCAACCCGGGGTCAAAGGGCACCGCAGAGGCCAGACACTTCTCATTCCTGTCTGCGGTTGGTTGGTGGGGGAGGACTGTTTGATTATTAAATGACAAATGATTCGCACTCACACACACACTCACACACACACTCTGATACTTGAGAGAGCCGACATCCTGACCTGCTTATGTTTGCTAAAGGCGTTTCTGTGTGTGTGTGTGTGTGTGTGTGTGTGTGTGTGTGTGTGTGTGTGTGTGTGTGTGTGTGCATGAATACTGATATCAACACTCACCTTGTGTGTATTTGGTTTGATGCATCGAATGAAATACGGGTTGGAGGTGCTGAGTGTGGCCATCAGAGAGTGCAAAGAATCCTGCAACCAAACAAACAGGTACAAATACTTCTGTTACAACTAATATTACCATTATTATTATTTGTATATATCATGTACTAACACCACATACCACAGCATCTATAGGCTAAGCTAGTCTGCAGAAAAAAAACACAATACATATATATATAATAGTAGCAATAATGTATATATTATAGTATCACTGCTATGTTAGAAGTGTAAATTACAAGTATCACACTTAATAGCAACTGAGCTAACATATGCTATATCACTGCAGTGTTAAAATATGTGTAAAAAATTACTTAACAGAGAAAATCATCAGAGATTAACTATTGAAATCAAAAGTCACATTTCATCACTGTGTATAAACTTTTATTGAAATATCCATTATAATCACAGCAGAGTTTATATATATATATATATATATATATATACATATACAGTATGTCAGATCAGTTGCTATTAAGTGTGTAAACTCTTAACTTCTAACATAGCAGTGATATTATAATATACACATTATTACTGCTATTACTTCTATTACTACTACAGCTGTTACTTTTACTACAATCACTGCTAATATTCTACTACAACTACTGATGCCGCTACTCTTAATGTGCTAATATTATTAGTACTTTTATTACAACAATATCTACTGCTACTACAACTATCTCTACTTCTACTACAACAACTACTAATACTACAACTACTGCAATATCTAATATTATACTGAGATAAATATCTGAACTTTTATGTTACAACTACCGCTGCTACTACTACAACTTGTACACCAGTTACTACTATTACTAATAAAACAACAAGTGCTACTATTTCTGCAACTGCAATAATGTGTAATTCTACTACTTCTGCCACTAGTATTACTGACAAATATATAACTACTGTAAAACTACTGCAGCTACTACAGTTTCTACACCAACTAACCACAACTGCCACTAATACTATTTGTGCAAGTTACTATTTTTTTACAGTAGTAGTATTACCAGTATTTTTTACTGTAACAGCTACCTACAGTGTACTGCTTTACTATTATTACAATATTAGCTACTACCACAACTGCTACTAGCACTATTTCTACAAGTTAGTGCTTGCAGCTACAACTAACACAACTTGAAATACCAGTCATACTATGACTATGTCTACTGTTTTGCATGCTTCTACAATTACAACCACTGCTATTACTACCATCAATAATATGCTACTACTACTGCTGTTATTTCCTCTACAACTGTTACTGACAGAATATACTAATGACAGAAATAACCAACCAAAAATAACATGCATTTCTGTATAAATTCCTAATAAAGATCACAGAGCTCTGTTGTTCTTGTGTAGCCGGTTGTGTTTTTTTTAGCACTGATGAACACTGACTGACTCGACAGTAAACATGTTGTTTATTTGTGACTTACCTTAAACTGGGAGCTGACTGTTGGCCGTCTGTGCTTGGAGCTGATCTTCAGAGTGTCCTGTTTGTTGCGGCTCAGTACGTGTTCAAACAGATCGTAGACAAAGTCCAATCTGACAGGCAGAGGGGAACAGTTACACGATATGAAGTCTAAATGTTGTTAAATTACTTCATAATTGAATTATGAGTAAAGAACAACTGTAGTTAAAATACTTGTTACCTAACTGTCACTCATAATGTCACATATTAACGATGTTCTCCATTTACATAACTCATTTTAACTTCACGGTACTGGTCGCTCTTTCAGAAGTCACACTATGAATAACATTTAATCCTTTATGTATTACAAATACTATAAAATAAAGTACAAAACTTTCAACCAATATATTTAAGTCTGTCAAACAGTCCCACTAAGAGTTATTACTGTATTTCTGGAGGTTTAAGTGAAAAATCAGTCACACAAAAAAATAAAAACATTTATACTTTCATTTTTCATTAGTGCTTGACAAAAAAGTTGATGAAGAACAAAAAAGTGTTGACAGTCTATTAAGCTGTTACATATATTTTGACCAGTGAAGCTACAGAGCTGAGCACAGAGGAAATGATACTCAACTGACATTTTTATATTTAATAAATACACTTTTAGAACGGAGAAAATGACATTAATATATGTTCCTCCATAGTTAAAAGTGGTACATAAATAAAGCAAAGTGGATTCCTCTCTTGAGCTAAGCAGACATTACGTAAGTGAGGGTTTTTTAAAAGTTCTTTTTTTGATGGACTCATGACGCTGAGCAAGACTCCTCTTCACAATATGTACATGTGTGGAAATATGAAGCTGTTCACTGCTGATTCCATTTAAAAAAAGACTAGTTAGAAAAGCGGCACCCACCTGCTCTCCCTCAGCAGGTTGAGGATGTCATCTCTGAAAGTGTCTCTGTTCTTCTCCAACATCCCCCTCACGTCATACACCACCTGCAACACGCCACAAGAGGGCGTCAGAGGGTTTTAAAACAACACTGACGAGAGCAGCAGCAGCCTGTCAGCCAGAGACTATCCTCTCACAGAAAGTGGAAGTTTTTTTAGGGATGGTCGTTATCATGAATTATAAAAGCAGGAACTTCAGGGAGACGACTGTGAAAGACAACATAGTATTTGACAATATCTGGAGATCTGTAGTAACGAGAAGTAAATAAGTTAAAAAAAAAAAAAACAATTTTTGTTTTTTCTGCACATCAAATGTATATTTGCTGTGATCTGGAAAAATCCACAAAAGCCATCTCTTAGCTTATCTCTTTTTAAGCTTGATATCTACGGAAAAATTAACATTTGCATTAAAGGGAAAATCCAGGAAGTTTGAAAAGATGCTGGGACAGGTATGGGCCTCCTGAAAATAGTCCCATTGAGGGTTTTTTAAGACTTAATTTGTCTTAAAGTAAAGTGGAGTTTTAAGTAAGTTTGGACAAGCTGTACATCATCATTAGTTTTCTTTTCATGTACTTTATTAGTTTAATTATTCATCCATTTAGTGCGTGTGTGTGTGTGTGTGTGTATACATGCATATATTTACTATATTTGAGTGTTATCTTTAATGTTTTACACAACACTATACCAAATTAAAAATACATTAAAAGGATAGGATAGCATCAAATTCCCTCTTTGTGTTTCCCTGTTGAGCTGTGGTGGAAGTAAAGTAACAAAAAGAGGAACTTTGACACTAAAAAGACTGTAATGTTGAAAGATACCTACTTGATTTTATTCATTTGGACGTTGAAGCTTCATATTAGCTTCAGATAAACTTTTAAATACATTTTTGCCCAGAAGGAGGACTGTGTAAGTGCATGATGAAGGGATCTTCTAATGGTCAGTATGAACAGGAGGAATGATTACAGTAAGAAAAACATGTTTCAATGTTCATTTAGGCTCTTGACTGTTTTTTTAAGACAGAAAATTGTGAAACTGTCCTTTAATGGTAAAAAATATTAAGGTCTTACCTCTCCTGCATAGTGCTTGACTCCAAAGTAGTGAACAGCAACACGTGGTTTCACATAGAACGGGTTTTTCTGCAGCAAGAGAAAGAATTATTATCTGTAAGTCATTTCCATTATTCAACCAACACACATATTTGCAATTACAGAGAAATAAGAGGAACTGCAGATGATTACAGATCAGCTTCTGAAGGCAGAGATGATCATCTGTTTACTTAAATTATACTTGGAGGAAACTGAGGGAATTATTTATTTCTAATAATGTTGTAAAACAAGAAAATGAGAGTCTACCAGCAGTAAAATCATTTCTGGAGTAAAAAATGGAGTCTTATATTCTTAAACATCCTTTATGTCTCCTGTTGGATGTGTCAAATGTAAATTTATTGGATCATAATCCTCTTTTACAAGGCTTTAAAGTTTCACCGAGAGTACCGCCAAAAAAAATATTTATTGAAATATTTACAAGCCCTCATATTTATTCAAATTAAACTTCAGAATGACTTTCTTTACTACTAGAGATGACATCAGTGTTCAAATCAAGTCAAGCTGTTCACAAAGAACTGTTTTCTACCAGAGATCAGTATCCTGTTAGCAACAGATGCTAACAACGTTATACATCTATTAATGCTCCATAAATAACTTTTCCCATAGCATGCAAAGTGTAATATAAACTGTCCATTAGATGATCTGAAATGTTCTCCTGTGTGTACCGGAGTCTGGGCAGCAGATAAACCTTCTAATATCCAGACGCCATTTTCTTCAAACAACTAGTTAGCTAAAGCAAAAAAGGTTTGATGGAAACACAGTAATGCTGCCCGGATTACGTTTTCCATTAACATATTTAAATTGTTTTCACTTGTAGCACCTACAGCATTATTTAACATTTTTATGGTTATGTTTAGGCACCAACAGCATGTGGTTCAGGTTAGAGAAAGATCATGGTCTTGTTTCAATGCAGAAATAGTCAGCAGTGACTTGAAGTGTGAGACATCATGTGTTTAAAGGGGATATATCATGTTTTTTGTGATTTTCTGTCATTTATATGCTGTTATAATGTGGGATGTCCATGTTAAACATGATAAATTCTAAAACTTGAGGTGAATGTAAAATACAGAGCTACAAACATGCATAATATGTCCTTAATAACATTTAACCAAAACTTTTTATTGCCTAAATCTAACCAGTTTCATTTGAAAATATAATGTCTGTGAACGTAATCCAAGCAGGAAGTGATTATGTTTTACACCATAACATAACGGAGAAAACAAATTAGCAACATATAAAAGGTAATTTCCAGGAGTTAGGGTTGTATACACTTCCCTGCATTGTACCTGGATTATTTCTATGACATTTGTTTGAATGAACGTCACAGTTGAAAAGTCACAAGTTTAAATTTATCTTTACAAAGGCTGATAATGATGGCTGTCCAAACGTGAACTGAGATACATTATTTAGACTTTTTTTCTTTTTCATCCTAAGAAAAAAAAGAGCTACAGTGGATGTTGATGAAAATCAGCTCTGATGACTTTCTATCCTTGATGCTTTAATGTGAATAAACTGAATTTTTCTCATTTGATATCAGAGATTTCGGCTTCACAGTATGAACTTCTTCATCTCTTAAGTGAGTCAGAAGTTTTCACTGAGCCTCAGTCTGATTTTAAATAGAGAAACAAGTTGCAGGTCTCTGACTCTGACCTCTGAGCATTTATTTATACGTAACATATTTCTGTTCCCTGAGAAGTCCTGGAAACAGAAACGTCAGTCTGTCTGCCTGCATGAGATCAACTGCCTGAATGCAAATCAATATGTCGCTATAAAAACAAAACATTTAAATATTGAGAAATGAGGTAGATGCAGACGTACCGAGTGCTGGCTGTGGAGTTTCTCCAGTAAGGTGTCGTCTGTGGCTTTGGGGAAGTGACTCTCCTCGTTCATCAGGGCCAGGAGACCCAGTTTCTATGGAAACACAGAGAGATCATCACCATCACTAGTGCTGTAATCACCATCATCATCATCACCGTCATCATGATTGATTTCAACATGATGTTAGTTGTTATTGTTTCTTTTGCTCTTCTTAATCTCGACTCGTCTCTTGATTTTTATTGTTTTTTAATCATATAATGACTATCTTTCTCTTTGGGCATGAAAACCTCTGTTTGAGATAAATATTGCATAAAAATATTTACTTCTGATTACAGTACAAACAGTACACTTGAGTTATAACAAATTGTATCATCTTTATCATCAACAGCAGCGTCAAGAGCATCATTTAAAAGTTCTCAAGTTGAGCAAGAATTTTCAATCACCGACGTACCTTCTCGATCAGATCCAGACACTCTCCGTTGTCCATCCAGTTGATGTCGACCCAAACCAGGCCTTCCCTGCAGGAAGCAGCCAAAAAAAAACATACTAGGTCACTAAGAGGCACTTAAAAACAGATGAATGAAGAGATAAACACCATTTAAAAGCAGTGGAGCTGCTCTAAACTGAAAGTAAATCAACTTTTTGGTAAACTTCTTCCAGCAAAGAAGGAATATTTTTACCTTGACGTATGCGTATGTTTTTACCCCTGACTACCTGTCTGTCTGTTAGCAAGGTGATCCAGATAAACCAGTTTACATCATTAGACGCTTTTGTGGGGGGAAAAGTATAATGTGTGAAGGAAACTACACTCAGGACGTCCAGGTTGGCAGCTCATGATTGTATTTTCATGCTGTTTTATGGAAAACAACAAATGCAGAAGACAAACACTGAACGAACATATGCAGTCTTAGAGGCTTCAGCTTTGCAAATTATAAAATAGTTGGTGGAGGTTTGGACTAACCGCCTTCAGCCTGATGACCTCTTCAGCTGTGTTTTATAAATATTGAGAAACATCGGGTAACAATTTGGTCAGACTGTAATCTGCTCTGGGAAAAAAAAACCTGGGCAGATATGAAGCGATGTTTTGTGTATGTGAAATCACAATAGCTGGCAGACTGCGATGCAGGGCTTTTATTTTCCATGCTAGCTTAGCCAACCCACTCGACAAACCTCTTTATATAATCTAATTATCCAAAGTCCAAAGTGGAATAATAAAACCTTCTTCCACTTTGGTTGAACATCTTCATTTTATTCTACGCAGAAAACATCATCACCATTTTAAACATGATGAAAGTTTTGTGCTGTCGGTGTGTTATGGGTGTTAACTGTGATGTGCTTTGCTATTTACATTATTTACTGTTCTAGTATTCAAAATACTGGTCTACGACAACCTTACTTTTTGTGTGTTACCATGTTAAGTTATTATATGTTGTAGAAATGCACATTTTCTTTCCAAATAGTTAAAGCTAAAGCTAGCTACGAAAGGCTAGAAAGTCTTACTTTTTTGCCTAATGCTGTTATCTGTGATTGAAATATATCATTTTTGATGATCCTACATCTAGCTAATGTAGGTTTTTATCTTACAATATAAACAGCAGTAGCTACATTTAATCATTATGGAGCATAATGTTTGCTAAACTGCTAAAAGGTAGCTAACTAGCCTAGCTTAGCAGAATAGCATTCACTGCCATGTCAGCTTTTGACTTTAGTGGAGTTCATACCATGATTTGGAGTGGTTAAATTCCCTTTAAATTACATATTAAATATATTACACTGTAAATTATATGAATTTCAATAGAAATATTAGCAACAGGTTAATGACAGACATTAATCGAAGCAGTTAGAGTGATTTAGCTATGTATGTTTAGAACCACACCATCATTACATCATTACAATTACATAATTAAAAGGCATAAAATTAATGAATTACAAATTATCCATTTGTTAGATTGTTGGACTAAAAACTTTAAACCCTTTTTAAAATAAACTCAAGTGTTCTCTGCCTTTATAGACAAAATTAGGTAACATCTAAAACATAAGAACTACAAGTTAGATGTTGAAGGCTTGTTATAAAAACTACATTTTGTCTTACACAATGAATTATGATTGGAAATGCAGAGAAACATGAGATAAATGGAGTTTAGGAGTGGAAAAAAAAACAAAAAAAAACCCCAAAATGATTCATCATGAGTAAACAACCTCCACCTACTTGTTGTATTCAAGTTGCTCCAGGGAGAAAATGTGCTTGTTAAAATATTCCTGAAGCTTCTCATTTGCATAGTTGATGTTGAACTGCTCAAAGTGGTTGACCTGTGGGGAAACAATTAGGAAGATATTAGACACATAGAAAAACACAGACGGATAGTTAATTAACGGAAAAACAGAGAATCCCTGAGGTGTGTTGATTTCTTGATTAACAATTAAAATATGATTAAAATACTGGAATGAGAGAGAACATAAAAAAGGTCATATTGTTGTGTTTAACTAAGTGTGAGAGATTGGAATTTAATTTGATTTAGTTAAATTTAATAAACTTTATTTATCCCTGAAAGAACACACAGAAAAACAGTTGAGTTTTTATTTTCTAGATGTATTTTAGGTTGGATTTTTCCCTCTAGTTCAAACACACCTCAAAGTTCTCAAATCCAAAGATGTCCAGGATGCTGATGGATTTGAAGTCTTCTTTGCCCTTGATGCGGCTGTTGAGTTTGTGGATGATCCAGTTGAAACACTGAGAATAAAGTGCCATGGCCATGGAGTCTCTGGAGTCCACCGCCTGCATGGGATAAAGGTTATTGAACAGTCAGAATAAACCAAAAACTAAATTATGTTTTCAGAAAATCATGACAAGTCTAAATGTTTCAGGGATTTTATTTGAGTAAAACTAGAAAAAAAATAGTAAATACTATACACCTTATGGCTGTTGTTGCAATACTTTGAGATGATATTTTAATAATTACTGGAGGGTAGTTGAGTGTGTGGGAAGGTTCAGGTTTGGGTTCCACAAATATTTCTCTGCCTGTTAATATCAGCAAACTGTTATTAGCTTTATCCTCTTTAACATCTTGTTTTGCTGGAGAGTTGTTTTACTTTACTTTAGAAGAAGAAAAAAAAGCACAAAAAATTGTTTGAGATGAGATGACCTTTGTCTGAACAAAGCAAATACTGTATATTAGTGCCAAAAAACGTGGTACTGGAAATGAGACTAAAGTTCAATGTACTGTTTTATTGGCTAATCAAAGTACACTTGAAGGACACGGCTGCAATTTTCTGTTTTTTTTTTTTAATAGTTTTTGCACAACAACAGAGGTCTACGGCACAGAGGAATGAGACATATCTGGCTTTGGATACACTCACACAATACTTTCAAGTAGGACAAGTTAATTGTTGGTTTGGCTCTGCACATTTTGTTGACAATAAGAAAAATACAGAAACTTGCCAGCCGTATCTTTTAAACCAGTTTCAACTGTGGCCTCCGTCAGAGAGCTTCAAATATGAAATGATTTCTCACGCAAAAGATTTTTTCCTTTGTCTATGATTATTCTATGTTAATTTATCATATTACTTTATATTAACAACTATGAATGTCACTTTGTCCAAGTGGAGATGGTAAAAAGACATAAGTTAACATATATGAAGCATAATAACAAATGCACCATGCACCAATAAATGATGCACAGAAAAACACACGGTACCATATTCCACACTGAGCAATGAAAATCAATACAGAAAATAAATAAAATGAATAAATAACTTTAAAAACACAAAAGGACTACTAATGATAGACTGTGCAGGAACCTGTCTCGCCTTGTTTGTTTATCTCCTGAAACTCAAAAGCACGAACAGCCTGCTGGTGTTTAAACATGAACCCAGTTACCTATAGACTCATGATTAGTTCATCACTGAGGAAACAGATCAGGGCAATGAATCCCTGCAGGCTTTCAGAGGAGGCTTCGACCGTCACACGGCAACAACAACAAGAGAGAATAGCCGGAAAGTCCAAACAATGTTATGCTTCGCGTTTGTTTTGTTCTGCCCACAAAAGTCCCCCGAGCAGAACCTTCTTCATGCTAAAATTAGATGAATTGTTCTGGCTTTGCTTGTTTGTTAAAAGGTGACTCCGACTCATCTCAGCGGTTGAGTCACAACATGTTGAGCTGCTACAGATTTTTATACATCTTTATGCAGTCAGATTAGATATACTTACTCTAACCAGGCTACAAATGTATGTATATACAGCACTGTGCAAAAGTTTAAGGCACTTTAGATGTGTCTGATCGGCCCCAAATTTATTCTGCAGCATGACAACGAGCCCAAACATCCAGCCAGAGTCATAAATAAATATCTTCAGCAGCAAGAAGAACAAGCAGTCCTGCAACAGATGGTTTGGCCCCCCACAGAGCCCTGATCTCAACAACATGGAGTCAGTCTGGGATTAACATGAAGAGACAGAAGAAGAACTGTTGCAACTTCTCCAAGATGCAGGAACAACCGACCTGCTGAGTACCTGAAACACTGAGGAGAACTGCTGCTGTTATATTTGGAAGCATCCCTAACACTTTTGCACAGTCCTGTATGTGTAAAAACACAATCTTTTATCCAGATGTTATCAAACAGGTGAGCCAGCTGGGGTTACCGACCTGTTCCACAGTGAGCGGTGTGCAGATCTCCTCGCCCCTGAGGATCATGGACCGGTGGGTCAAGACCTCGGCCAGCTGATCTGTGTTCAGCCCCAGAAGGTCTGACGTCCGGCTGAGAGCTGCAGACACGTGAAACACACAACCCTCATTATCAGAGGTTTCAGGTCTGCAGGTTCGATTGATAAAAAGCTTCTACAGGCCTTTGTCTATACTTGATTTAAAAACAGTTCTCCAAATATTTTTTAAATATCCATCAGAGACAGAAATGTGTTAAAAATGTACTCTTGCATAACATCCAGCTGAGTCCAGTAAAACCTCAGGAGGCAAACCAGTGATCATGTCAGCATGATGTCCACTGATCAATAACTGCTGTCATGACCTTTAAAAACACGACCTTTGACTCTTGAATATTAAACACATTTGCATTTGTTTAGCATGCCGATAAAGGTCACTTCAGGGCCAAATAAGACCGTTAACACAAAGGTCAAAGCTGTCTGTGCTACAGAAAATCTATAGAGAAAGTTAATGATGCTCAACATCCTCGGTGTGTTTTTATTTAGGAAGATTAGTCTTCAAAAAAAACTGTGTGAAAGTTACAGAACATAAAAATACTTAGCAAAAATAATAGACTGAGATTTGGACTGTTTCATAGGAGAGAAAGGAAGAAAGAAATGAGTTTAAACAGCAAAATACAATGTTTGTCATTGAGCGTTTTCTGATCCCACATCTCTGTCAAGAGAACATCTCCTGTTAGTGCCTGTCACTGTCACAAATCACTGTTACAGAAAATATTTGATAATTTAATGATCTGTCACTGCCATGGTTAAGTTTTTGTTAGAGGTTTAGACACAAAAACTGGTTACAGGTAAAAGAAAACAACGCAGACTGTCAATAAGAAACTAGAAACTGCACATTTTGTTGAATCAATCACACTTAGAAAAAGAAAGACAAGCAGTATTTTAATACTTTTTACAATATTTATACTGTTTGGATCTCTGCTTTAATCCTTATATACTGTTCGGGTCAAATTTGACCCATTTTTACATTTGAGAGCAGTAAAAACACCTTTCCTTCTTTGAGCCTGAAATTTTATGACTTTTTCCAAAGTGACCCAAGAATGTACAAAAAGGGAAATATTTTAACTATTTTGGTAAAGGAAAGGGTCAAATTTGACCCATATTTATTCAGCAATTCAAAAAATATTCATTGAAATCAATATGTTCCATTCTGGAACGTGGTATGTTCCATTCTAGAATGTGATTGTGGTAGCATGTGTTCCATTCTAGAATGTGATAAGTTCCATTCTGGAATGTGATTGTTCCATTAAAGAGTGTAATATGTGCGATTCTGCAATGTGATTGTTCTATTCTAGAATGTGATTGTGGTTGAATGTGTTCCATTCTGGAACATGATATGTTCCATTCTGAAATGTGATTGTTCCATTCTAGAATGTGATATGTTGCAATCTGGAATGTGGTATGTTCCATTCTGGAATGTGGTATGTTCCATTCTGGAATGTTATTGTGGTAGAATATGTTCCATTCTGGAGCGTGATATGCTCCATTTTGGAATGTGGTTGTAAGGTTAGTTTTACCATTCTGGAATGGGATTGTTACACTGTAGAACATGATGAGTTCCATTCTGGAATCACATTCTAGAATGGAACAATCACATTGCAGAATGGAACATATCACGTTCCAGAATGGAACACATTCTACCACAATCACATTCCAGAATGGAACTTATCACATTCTAGAATGGAACACATGCTACCAGAATCACATTCTAGAATGGAACATTCCACGTTCCAGAATGGAACATATTCTACCAAAATGACATTCCAGAATGGAACATATCACATTCTAGAATGGAACAATCACATTCCAGAATGGAACTCATCATGTTCTACAGTGTAACAATCCCCTTCCAGAATGGTAAAACTAACCTTACAACCACATTCCAAAATGGAACATACCACGTTCCAGAATGGAACATATTCTACCACAATGACATTCTAGAATGGAACATATCACATTCTAGAATGGAACACATTCTACCACAATCACATTCCAGAATGGAACAATCACATTTCAGAATGGAGCATATCACGTTCCAAAATGGAACACATTCTATCACAATCACATTCCAGAATGGAACTTATCACATTCTAGAATGGAACATGTCACATTCCAGAATGGAACATACTACATTCCAGAATGGAACATACTACATTCCAGAATGGAACAATTACATTCCAGAATGGAACACATTCAACCACAATCACATTCTAGAATGGAACAACCACTTTGCAGAATGGAACATATTACACTCTAGAATGGAACAATCACATTCCAGAATGGAACTCATCATGTTCTACAGTGTAACAATCCCATTCCAGTATGGTAAAACTAACCTTACAACCACATTCCAAAATGGAACATATCACGTTCCAGAATGGAACTTATCACGTTCAAGAATGGAACACATGCTATCACAATCACATTCTAGAATGGAACAATCACATTGCAGAATGGAACATATCACGTTCCAGAATGGAACACATTCTACCACAATCACATTCCAGAATGGAATGTATCACTTTCTAGAATGGATAAATCACATTCCAAAATGGAACTCATTATGTTCTACAGTGTAACAATCCCCTTCCAGAATGGTAGAACTAACCTTACAACCACATTCCAAAATGGAACATACCACGTTCCAGAATGGAACATATTCTACCACAATGACATTCCAGAATGGAACATATCACATTCTAGAATGGAACACATTCTACCACAATCACATTCCAGAATGGAACTTATCACATTCTAGAATGGAACATACTACATTCCAGAATGGAACATACTACATTCCAGAATGGAACGATTACATTCTAGAATGGAACACATGCTATCACAATGACATTCTAGAATGGAACAACCACTTTGCAGAATGGAACATATTACACTCTAGAATGGAACAATCCCATTCCAGAATGGTAAAACTAACCTTACAACCACATTCCAAAATGGAACATATCACATTCCAGAATGGAACTTATCACATTCTAGAATGGAACATGTCACATTCCAGAATGGAACAACTACATTCCAGAATGGAACATACTACATTCCAGAATGGAACAATTACATTCTAGAATGGAACACATGTTATCATAATCACATTCTAGAATGGAACAACCACTTTGCAGAATGGAACATATTACACTCTAGAATGGAACTCATCATGTTCTACAGTGTAACAATCCCATTCCAGAATGGTAAAACTAACCTTACAACCACATTTCAAAATGGAACATATCACATTGCAGAATGGAACATACTACACTCCAGAATGGAACATATCACATTCTAGAATGGGACACATGCTATCACACAATCACATTCCAGAATGGTGCATACTATGTTCCAGAATGGGACATAACACATTCCAGAATGGAACATATCATATTCTAGAATGGAACTTACCACATTCTAGAATGGAACATATCACATTCCAGAATGGATCAATCACTTTCCAAAATGGAACTCATAATGTTCTAGAATACAACAATCAAATTCCAGAATGGTAAAACTAACCTCTCAACAACATTCCAGAATGGAACATATCACATTCTAGAATGGAACACATGCTACCACAATCACATTGCAGAATGGAACATACTACATTCCAGAATGGAACATATCACATTCTAGAAGGGAAACATGCTACCACAATCACATTCCAGAATGGTAAAACTAACCTCTCAACCACATTCCAGAATGGAACATATCACATTCTAGAATGGAACACATGCTATCACACAATCACATTCCAGATTGGAACATACTACGTTCCAGAATGGAACTTATCACGTTCAAGAATGGAACACATGCTATCACAATCACATTGCAGAATGGAACATACTACATTCCAGAATGGAACTTATCACATTATAGAATGGAACATACCACGTTCCAGGATGGAACATATTCTACCACAATGACATTCCAGAATGGAACATATCACATTCTAGAATGGAACATATCATGTTCCAGAATGGAACGTATTACACTCTAGAATGGAACAATCACATTCCAGAATGGAACTCATCATGTTTATAATATCTTTACATTCTCCAGTTTGAGGTAACATAGGAGCAGTTTACTGTTATATGAATGTTTTTTCTCCATAAACAAATATAATAAAACTTAAAGAATACACTCTCTCTGCTCTCTGAAAGCTTCATTAGGGATTAATCACCCATGTATTAATGATACTAATAAGGTATTTATGAATTAAAAGTACATTTGTGGTTCAGAAGTTTGATATAGAGACTAAATATGAGTCAGAATAGGACCAGTATGTAAAGGTTAAAAGAAAGGAGATGAAAGAAAAATTAAATATATCACTCACATAGTTACTGTATACATGTACATTACCACGAGAGGTCCTTTCAGGTAAACGTAAACATACAGTAGGTCATTTTAGGCTTTTGTACAAATAAGTAATATGATTGTTTTTCTTGTGAGGACACTGTCAAGATTGAAAAATAAGAAAGAAGTTGGAATAAAGAGAAAGATGTTAAATGAGGTGTGAACCAGAGGAACATGAGGAACATCTTTCTAACCTGATTTGGAGGAGACTTGCGCTCCTCCGGCTGTCATGAACTCGATGTTCCCCGTGTGGAGGATCCCAGCCAGGAGCCGCAGGATCTCCCCGATGTTCTCCTCTGTGAACTGCATCGTTCGCATGGCATTCTGGGAAGTCAACCACAAACACACACACACACACACACACACACACACACACACACACACACACACACAGAGGAGATGAAACTGATGAAAACCTTCCGATCGAAGGCTGTGATGGACTCGTGTTGAATTATTATTCACCGGATGGTTTTGTTTCTTTTGGGTCTGTTGTTAGTTACAATCCGTCTCCGGCAGCTGATTTATCTTTTGGGTGAATTTTGGAGGTTTTGGACTGATTTGAAGTGTTTTGTATCTGTCGGTTTGGGTTTGGCAGCAGCGGTTTCACTTTTCAGTCTCACCAGGATCAAATGTTCAGAGAGTTTCTAACTCTGTTTTATGGTTATGAATGAATGAGTCCCAAACAGAAATATATGTTAATGTATGTGAGAAATGTCAAAACATGAACAGTTTCCATATTTAAATGGAATGGAATCATAGAATTTGGACATTTTCTTTTAAAAAAATGACTCAAAATGATGAATCAATTATCAAAATAGTTTTATGATTAGTTTAACAGTTGGCAACTAATCAATTAATTGACTAATCCTTGCAGATCTAAAACAACAGTAGTCCCTAAATTAATTGGTCTTGAAAGTAATTATTAGTTTAAGCATGAAATGTACTGTATTTATGTATAAATGTGTGTGCAGGTGAATTTCTGGGTCGGGGTCCTGCGTACCAGAACATCCTGAAAAGTGCCTGTGTCGTTGATTGTCTTGTCGGCGGGGCAGCCGGACTGTCTCAGGTAGTGGTAGCTGTCAGGGTGCGTCAACCCGAACGCCTCTGCAACAACACAAACACAAAGATTTGTTTCACGTTTTATCCAAATATGTTCATAAACTGTTTTATTATCTTCAGATTATCCTTCTCTCCACTAGGTATCATGTTACAGCTGTATGTTTAATGAAATATATTCTGTTTTTACAATACTTTAGCTGTTCATACTACTGTGAGTACATCTTGTTTTTGTTTTTCTTTATTAGAGTAATGGGACAGAGTACAAAAATGTAACAATTAAGACGGAAATGGGGACACAGATATAACAAAACCTACAGACAATAACACAAAACAGTGAGACGTAACAAACAGATGGTAGTGATTTTTAGTTGTTTATGTTAATGAGAGACATTTTGCATCTGTATGTGCGTCTGTGCATGTATGAAAGTATGTTGTGTGTTCATGTATGCATAAAGGGAACATGCAGGTGAGTGCGAGGAGGAAGACAAGGGCTCACCCCTCTGCTGGCTGTTGGTTCCTGCTAACAGGGCGTAGAAGATGTGGTAGTTTCTCTCCCCTGGGTTCTGTCTGACCACTCGGTTCTGTGAGGGAAAGAGGAAGCGCTGCTGAGTATAAAATATTTATATGAAAACAAACATGCACACACTGGTCTTTAAGTGGCACTCCAACCCAAATATATCTTTTTTAGCATCAAACGCTAACCCGCTGTCAGCCTGAAATGTGTCTGTAAAAATGTTTTTTTGTGGTTTTTACAGAGAACAGACGCTGGAATCAGTTTGTCAGCTTTAAAGGAGAAATCATGGATTTATAATCTGGATACAGTGTTGGAGGTGGGGCTCTGTTTATTCCTTCCTGCTGTAAAGAAATTAGCCGCATGTTACGAACACTCTATGGGCCCAACGCGCTCATAAAGTCAAAGACTTCCGCTAACGTCTGGTTTAGCCCTCTGGCTACCTTGAATGGAGTTAAAACAATCCAATCATGCGGCTCTTCTAGACTTTCCAAATGTTATCGGACCGAACGGATCGAATTTTGACAGTTAAATGAGTCATTTTGCAGGGGTTTTAAAGCCGCTCATTTTCACATGATTGTGTGTGTGAGAAAAATTCTTTTGGGCCCCTGTTGGACCTGGAAGTTGTAATTTCACGGTTTGGCCACTATGTCAAATTGGCTTCAAAGCCTGCTGCTCTTCCTAGGGGGCTTGGGAAAAATCCCTTCAGAAAGTTCTCAAATCATTATCCACTTCTCCCTTTGACATTGCTCCTGTGTTGCACTTTCCTTAAAACTTAAGAAGCCATATTTGAGAAGAGTGAACACAGCGATAGGCAGATAAAAAGGGGATTATGCTGCGGGAGAGGTGTCTGTTAAGGTTTTGATTCTAGTTTTTCAGCCGTGAAGTCGTCACCGATTGAGATCCGTACTGTGACAGACATGATTTTCTTGTGAAAGACGGATCTTTTTAAACAGCCACCGTTCATCTCTACAGGATGTCTGAAGATTGATTTGGATGAAGTTTCACTTTAAAAAAGGCACTCAAATGCAAATACAGGTTTAGTAGGAGGAACGACACTCACCTTCTCTAAGAGGTCTGTGATCAGAAGAAGTGTGAGTCAAGGTTCACAACAGTCAGAGAAGACTGAGAAAGTTTTACTCAAGCAAAGACTTGTAGCCACGACGCTACATTTGCTAGCTAGTTAGCCAACACCTGACTTTTCATGTTCAAACCAACCATATTTGCCACTAGATTAACAAGCTAGTCGGCTAACCTTGAACACCAAGGACATAACGGATGATTTATATGAGCAAACACTTAAAGGAAATGGAATTTTATGTTCACTATCATCAAAAAATGCTTCAAAAAATGCAGTTTGCTTCTTGCTTCTTTCCACTTTGTTTGTTAATTATTATAAATTACAAAATGATGATGGTGATGAAGATTATTATTACAAAATAATTCAGTGATAATTCATAATTTATTTGTTCTGACTACCATCCCTCACCGCCTATCATCCTCTTGAAGCACAATTCTTCACAGTTCTCACAGAAAATGAATTGATCAGATTCTCCCTTCACGTTATCAGTCTATCTATAATTTTCTCATCCTGTTTGTCCATTTTGTATTTCTGTAATTTTGCTTTCTTGCTCTATTCTGTACACATCAACTGCATGTCTGTCTGTCCTGAAACCTTTTTCCTCATCAGAATCAAGGCTCTGAGGACGCAGGATGTTGTGTTGCTGTACAGATTGTAAAGCTCTCTGAGGCAAATGTGTGGTTTGTGATATTGGGTTATACAAACAAACTGACTTGACTTTACATTCTGCATATCTTTGCCCTCAAAAGCTGCTCTGACATCCATTCAAGCACTTCCTTCCGATACAACAAGCCCGGCTAGTGGAAGGAAGTTGCGGCCACTTAACGCTGAGTGGCTTTTAAAAAGGATACAGTCAACGATTCTGCCTCCCTGGATGTTGCCCTTCTGGCTGAAATGCAGCTGGACAAACTTCCCAAAGCGGCTGGAGTTGTTGTTGTAGACGGTCTTGGCGTTTCCAAAGGCCTCCATGATTGGACTGTAAGAGCAGTGAAGGAGCAGGATCATTAACCAGGCGACAAACACGGCTTCTCTGGAAGTTAAACTGTTACCATCTTATATACTTAACTTTAAATCAAATGAATAATTACCTGCTCTCCAGCAGCGCCTCCTCCACATGCGACGTCCTGTCTCGGGAGGATACCTCCAGGGAGTGCTGGCTCATGGCCGACAGGAACTTCAGGATCAGTTTGGTGCTTTCTGTTTTCCCGGCTCCACTCTCGCCACTGAAGAGGGGAAAAATAAAAAGACAAATGGTAAGACTCCCAATAATCCAACCCAGAGTGCCCTTAAACAAGCAAGCCAAAGGGTTGCTGTCATATAGCTGACCTCTGACCTCCCTGGAAACAGGCAGCAAGAGACAAATTACTTCCCTAAAAAATAAGTATTACAGTATTTATTCTTGTTTAGGTTATTTTTCTTATTGGACAGATGTATTTTCAGTCACAGAAAATAATGTACAAGAAAAATATTAATTAAAAGCTTGATAAAAGTATTTCAAACATCTTATTTAGTTGAAAAATATATATTTTTACCTGTTTTTTTTCTCTGAGAATAAAAATATTTAACAGATATTCCTGAGCTACTTGGTGAGTTTCCTCCACCCTCCACCATTTTGAATTTATGATTCAATATCTCAAAATCACAGAGAGTCAAAAATGATATTCAGATGGAATTGTAGACGACACTTTGGGGGTTCAACACCTGGTAGTTGGGACATGGTACTACAACTTAAATGGTTCAAGATGGCTTCTAAATATCTGTCCGCTGTAGTGGACACCATGCATGAATCTTCTTCTTCATCTTCTAATTCTTCAGATGTTGTAGAAGAAGCCGTAACAGTACTTGTATTGATAACAGCAGTAATAGAAGAAGTAAAAGCAGTCAGAGCAGGACTAATAGTAACAGTACTTGCAGTAATACTAGTAATACCTAAAGACATATGTTACCTTTTGTTTCTGATGTTTTATGATGATCTCTACAGCAGATAAATGTTCAGAGCATGAGCTTGAAGGCGCTTAAGTACTTTAAACTTTATGACCATCGTTCATAAATAATATTTTAGCCGTGATTTTATCTCTATAGTGTTATTAAAGGTCATGGTCTGGTTTTCTTTGGTCTTTTATGAGCAGAGATAACCTGACCTCAGTTCCAGAGTACTGTGCAGCAGAAAAGGAGACATAAACTGTTTTTAATTTAAACTTTGAATGGGTGGAATGAGTCAGTCAGTCTTTATTTAGTGTGACTGTGAGTCTTTGCATGCAGGTTGTTGATTCTTGAATAAACACCTGCTCGTGTGTTTAAAAGAAAATTGGGTAAGAAGTGAATAAAGTGTTGATGACTGACTAATGACTGATCGACACGCAGGGATTTCAAAACTCAACCACTAGATGGCGCACTGCACACTTCCAACCATCTATAAATCATCATCTACTGTTTCTGGTCTATAAATGTAACCCAGGATTCATCAACAACAACAGGCCACATGAAGATGAATATGATGGTAAATCCTTCATCTTAATTTCCACGAGTGAGGACTGAAATATGTGTGTGAGTGTGTGTGTGTGTGTGTGTGTGAGGAGGTACTACAGGGAGACTCACATGACAGTGGGGTTGGGGGGGTGTGGGGGGGGGGGGGTTGCAGCGTAGTGGAACGATGAAAGTTGAATGAATCTGATTCATGTGGGAACAATAAACAAACAGGAATGCTTGCAGAGCAGACTATCAAGATTAAGGTTAACCAGATTTAGTCAGACGGAAAAACAAAATGTTACGTACGAGATGGACAGATTTTTTTTTGACTCAGAAAACAACATGATGGTCATCAAGCGAATATACCAGTAAAGAATCTAAATATGAGCAAGTATGTAAAGTTTAAAGCTGTAATATTCAATTTTTTTTATTCCTGTAACTCTACAGGGAGTTTTAGCATCTTTTAGCTTATTGTTTTGGTTTTACAGCCTATAACTTTACTGTTTTAGTTCACTGTTACAGCTCTCATCAACCTGCCGGCACCAAACAGCAGTGAGACAAAGCTACTTGCTGAACATTATGAAGCAGTTTGCAGTTGGTGAATATTAAGACTCAGATTTGTCTGATGGCCAGAAACACGACTCCAAATGAATGATGCACTAGATGTTATTAGTGCACAGTTTGCTAACAGACTATAACAATGTCATAAAGGTGATAATAAATTCATGTAAATCAATTATTGCTGCTTTAACTTGCACCTTTACTTGAGTATTTGGCACAACAGTAACTCATATAAAGGTGAAAGGAAACATGCAGCTCATATTCTCAACACTGTTCTTTCAACTAAATAACTTTGTACATTTGTTGCACCCCCAAATTGTTACTGGATAATACAATTAAATTGGTTTACAAAGGGCATGAATCAAAACTTTAACTCTTTCTACATTCAGTAAGAAGAGGAGCTGTTGCCTGCAGGTCTGTATAGTAACGCTTCCACTCCTCATCCTACCGACAGTGACAACAGACCATCGTTCAAGGTTTCAGCAACTGCATGAACTCTCCAGCAGACAGAGTTGACATTTAAAACAGCTTCTCTCTATTCGCTGCTGTGATGACTATGATTTTGCTCGTCAACCCACCTGACAAGCTCCATCAGCCTGATTCCTAATCACCGGTGTTTGGCGTCACTCTGCAGGCTTTTTATTTACACGCTGACATTTTTCCCCATTCAAGAAGATTTATCATCAGAGCGCCTCGTATCATACAAGGTCTGGCAGCAACTAATGTTGTAATGTTTTTGTCCTCATCACTACGTTCAAACAGGTTTGTAGTTTGAGTTATGAACTTTATTTTCATCTTGATTGTTGTCTGTCTTCAAGCTAAATATTTAGAGGGACGTGTTCGGAGAGACTCGCTATGTATAAACAAGTATTTACATTTAAAAAGGAACCAACTGCAACAGCCCAAAGAGTTACTGATCCCTCAAAACAAAAACCCACCAAAAACTAAATGAGCATAATGCAACATGACATCAGAATCAATCAGAACAATTAAAGGAAAAGTCTTCCAGTAGAAAATGTCTAGAGTTAAGATTTGATGATGTCTCCTTTTGGAAGAAATCTAGCTCAAGAAAAGCACTGCTGTATTACTTTTTTCATTAATCGGTTTAATCATTTCGTCTGAAACTGTAAGAAAATAGTGAACACAGTGAAAAACACCCGTCACAAACTCCTCCAGTCTTCAAAGTGCTTCTTCTGTCTGTTTCACCAAGAGCTCAAAGCTCAACGATATTCAATTTACAGTGATATAAAAACTGAAAAATGCAGCAAATCCTCACGTGTAAGTCGCCAGACGCAGAGCATATTTGACATTTTTGCTTAATAAATTGAATTAACTGTAATGAATTTACTTCAGTGAGTTGATCAGTCATGCACAAAGAAAAAACACAAACATCATGTTTTTTTCATTTTCTCTTCAGCAGCCTTGTGTTTGTGAGTTTTAACAACTGACAAGAACATGAGGGTCATTAAACTTAACAGATAATCAATAAAACTCTGGACTGAATAAGAAAAACTCCACCAAAGCTGCAGTTACATCATATTTTTCTACTGCAGAAACAGAGTATTTTGTCATTACCGTAAAACGCAGCGTGACGCCTGAGGGAAACCTTCACACACACACATCGCAGTGACATTTAACACGAACCTGGCAACGCACAACCGCACAGTGAGAGGCTCGGTCTGACCACGTTAATTATCAACCAGGCTACTCATCACCGAGACACCGAGAGCTGCAGAAGAGTGTTGGACTCGTCCCCGAAAGACACATTATTCAACACAAACAAGACGCTTCACAGCAGAGACGTCCTTAACGATGAAAAACACACCATGAACTTGGAGCGGTGGTTCTCTTTCTTCTTCTTCGTTCTCTCTTTTTCACGTCAAGGACCCTTAAACTGATTAAGATTGTTGCTTTTAGATGTTTTATTACAGAAAGGCGATGAAACCCAAGACTAAAACACTCATAAATTCTGTCATTGTGTTACTTATGGATGGAATTATAGTGAAAATAAATGATTCCCCTTTTTGCTGGGGACCCTCCTTAAGGAACCCTGAGGGTCCCCGGACCCCACTTTGAGAACCACTGCTTTAGATGAATAAAGACTTAAAAAAACAATGACTTTCCAAAGCAAACCAAACCCTTTTTAGATGTTTTTACCCTTTTATCGAAGCCATATTATTGTTGCATGGCAGTACATGGCCTTTTATAATCAATCATAACTCTGACAACAATAAAAACAGACTTGATGTTCACTTAAGCAGGTTTCAAATCATCTGTAAGTTGATATTTTTGACTTCGGTTAACGGTCACAGACAATGTGTAGTTCGATGAGGCATTTGTTATAAAATCTTGAATCTGGCCTCTTAAATGTTAGTTATTTTCACATAGAGTGTTGCTTTCACATCTATAAACATTTTATAGACAGAAAGGTGTGATTCACTTCAGGAACTAAACTCTCGATTTGGATAATGGTTGGGTGGCTCCCCGTAGGGCCATCACGGTGAGGTTTGGGATGGATTTCATACTGGTGAGCACTTCCTTGGGTCTTTTAACTTCACATGCAAATAAGACAAATAGTACTATGTATGTAAAATACAGTTTTTCACAGCTGAAGTACTGTAAACAGAAATGACTGGTGAATATTCAGGCTGCTGCAGGAAGTGATGTGTTTTTTCAGTTTGCAATAAAGAGTCCGTGAGCACCATGGTGGTTCCCAACAGCTGATTGGAAAGCAAAGGAAACTTTAACAAGTGCTTTGTAAAAAAAATACCACTTGAATTTAAATGATAATACTATAAATGTGCTAACAGTGACTGCAGAAGAGACACAGTTAACAAAATTAAAACACATCATTAAAGAATCTCTTCAATCTGCGGCTGCAGCTAACAATTATTTTCATGATCTAATGATCTGCCGGTTCTTTTCTCAATTCATTCATTAATTGTTTAGTTTGTCAGAAAGAAAGAAAAATGATCCATGTCATTAAATATCTAATTTTGTCTGACTAACAGTCCAAAACCTTCAGATATTCAATAACTACAATGTTAATTCTCACATTTGAGAAGGTGGAACCATCAAATGACTTTAACAATTAACTGATTATTACAATAGCTGCGGATTAATTTGCAGCTCTAATTGAATCTGTCCAATCAGGCCAATTTGCGTCTTTTGAGGAACCAAAGCAAACCTCCGCTCAGCACTTACAGGTCATTTTATATTAGATGTATTACGGTAGCACCACTGCTTGTACTGACAGTGTCGAGGCACTGGGGAACATACCGACGGACGACGTTACAACACATCTTCCTCCTGGCGTGTTCTGGTGGTTCAGAGGCCGGAGGTACATGCCATGAAGTCACGAAACTCTGAAAAACATCCCCTCTGTTTTCCACATCTCTCTCCTGAATCTAACCACTGTAAAACTAATCTAATAAAGCAGAAATGTTCTTTGTTACTACGCTGGTTGAATGAAATATTTGAACATCTAATGTTATTAAGCAGAAAACAGAAGGGAGAGATCATTAGATGGCCAAATCCCAACATTAAACTAGGTATATAGATGGAAATAATATAATTCTGAGAGGAAAGCAGGTAAAATCGAACATACTGTGTATTTATTCTGGTAGTTTTATTGAGATTATAGCAATAACAATAATGTCATGACTTTAAAACGTTTAGATTAGAAATTGAAATGAGCACCACTAAAGATGGTGACGTTTGTGCTGTTAGTTTATCTGTCAGCAGGATATCTTAAAATTCTATTGTTTGATCTCTGGTGGATAGATTTCTATCATAATCGAGATGTTGAATATCCACCGTTAGATGTTTGCAGTTTTTAAGTCATAACTATAAAAGTAGGTGAAATTTGGTTCGTAGCCAGAAATCTACGGCAGCGTATTGCTGTCATCATGACAAAAACAATATTTGCTATTTGTATCATGTTGTAATGGAAAGGTTTTCTTGTTCTAATGAGAAAGTTTACTCACTAAAGTTATACAAGTAATTTTTCTCATTATAACTAGAATAACAATTTGTTATATATAATAAATGAAAACATTTTCTCATTATAATGAAAAAAAACTTGTAATAACAAGAAAGGCATTTGAAATATGTAACGTTTGAACAAATTGATCAAGTCGTGCTTTCTTCTTTCTTTCTAACATGATGAAATTCTGTTCTTACTAAGCAACATAGACATCCACACGTTTCTGGTTATAATAAGATGCTTTTTTGTCAAGAAAATGTTTTCTTGATAAAACCAGATATTTTGCGCTGCCATACAAATTGGCTTTGTTACAATTAAAATTAATAAACATGTAATTGGTAGAAAAAACATTGTGTAAACTCCATCTGAAAGGAATAAAAAGTACATACATACAGAAGACGTGTGGTAATAGTATCAGCTCCTTAGTCTTTTGAGCAGCATGTGGGAAACACTGCTTGCTTGAGTTGTGTTTTATAAATAAAGTTGAACTTGAATGGAGTCAGTGACACTGTTCCTGATAGACAGACACAGAACAGGACTGTAAACTCTCGGGGTGTCTGGCTATAGCTTGAGACGTAATCACGCTACACATGTGGACAGATGTTATGACAGGACAGGCTGCGGTTTAGACAGTCCACACGGAAACAGGAAGTCTGATATGACTGTGAGCAGATAGTTTGGGTAATTAGCGTCTTTGAAAGCTGCTGCCTGTAGCATTAACATGTCATTAACAAATTAATAATGACACTGTGTTGGAATTACCAAAAATAAATAAGAGGAAATGATTGGTAGCTTTTATTACACTTCTGTTTTTTCTAAATTGAGATCACATTCCCATATATCTGTATCTTCTCTTCTACCCTTCCTTAAAAAAAGATAAAGATTCCATCAGCCTTTTCCATTTTCCATCCATCTGCCTTCACAAAAAAAAGAGTTTTAGCCCTATTTGCTTCAGAAGAACAGCGCCCTCTGCTGGTTTTGTTCTGCAAAGCGAGCCAACAGATTCTCCTCTGAATCAGACCTGGAGAATGACGACGTAAAATAGAAAGTAGAGGTTAAAACTCGCTTCATTCTGCTGTTATAATATCTCAAAATCAGAAATTGTTCTCCTTAAAAAGAAAAGAAAACTAAAAAAGCACCCATTGTTTCAGCAGATGCCCAAAAAATGACACATTGATTGTCAAAACCCTCTAGTGGCTGTGATAATTACAACTCTTGTCTGTCAGGAGCAAAGAGTTTGACGTTTCTATATATTTACGAAGTGGTTATTACGGTAAACATGACAACAAAAATCCCCTAACCTTAATTCATTTTAACCCAAACCACAATGTTTTTGTAACCTACTTTCTGAAGCCAAACTATGATCCCTAACCATAGCCAAGCTGTGTTTGTGCCTAAACATAACCACAGTGCTGTCAGATCATAAAATTGATTTATTTTCCAACAGTGAGTTGTAATATCTTTGGAAGGAATCAGAGCAAAATGTAGAATCAGCACAACGTTTTCTGCTGCCAAAACAAGTTGCACAGGTGCCTGAAGATGATCTGATTGATCAAAATGTTGCACAGCAACAGTAAATAAAAGATACACTGTGGGAGCACAGAGCAATGTGCAGACTCTGCATTTTACCATGATGTCTACTGTTAAATCCAGCAACTGTTGAAGAGTCCCAATAGTTACTGAAGGCACAGAGACATGATGTTATCCTGCTGATAAGGGCGTCAGATCATTCTTGTGTCACTCTTACAAACAACATATCTTTATTGTTTAATTTAGAGGATTTGTTGCAAACATGACAATAATTAGTTGCTGGTAAAAAGCTGCATGTAGCATCTTTAATCTTCTTGTCAATTAGCCAACAGTATTGGCCTTTCATACTCACAGCTCTATTACGCAACACACTTGACAGAAATATTGAGTCAAATGATTCTTTGTAATGTAAAAGTGTCTTCTGAGCTTTTAGCCTCTTTTAGCTCACAGTGTTGTGTCTTTACGGTATGTTTACTGCATTTCCAGCATCAAGCATCTCTGATAAACTCACTGTACTCTACCTGTCCAGCACCAAACAGCAGACAGACAAAGTTAGAGACTAGCTGGTGAAGAAGGTGCAACATTTAGCCGCTAAAGAGCCAGATATTTTTCTCAGGAGTTGGCGAGAACAAACCAGAGCTAAAAGGAGAGTGGATATTGGATTTCAGGACTCCAATGCGGTAATACTCTTGCTTGTCTTTGAATCTTTCTGCCCCCTAGTGGTCAGAAATGGCTCATTGCAGCTTTAATGTTCTTCTGTTTTAGTGTTGTACTTCAGGAGCCAGAATTGTACAATTTACATTTATCATAGCTGAAAATTGGCTAAAAACCGTCTGTAATTATGAAAAGGCATTAATGCAGACTCAAATTTTAAGTTTCTGTTTTTGGCGTCTTAGTTACAGCTAGACAGAAACAGTAAATCCAAACACAACTATAGATCTCCCCAGTGTTTCTTTTCAGCAGTGGGTCAAACTTTCTTGAAGGGATTGGATCTTACTTTAAAGGGCTCGGTGTGTATAACTCATTTAAATAGCTCAGACTACAGTGACGGCCAAATCTGAAAAGGCCTGTTAAATGTAACTCATTTAAAAGACCTCTGGCAGCATGCCAGCTTATCCAAACTAGGACACACACACACACAGCTAAGCAGCACCATGCCTTTGTGCTAATCTCTGGCTCTCCACATGCTGTTGCCACCCAAGGTAAAACCCCCCGCAGGCAGGAAGGAGGGAGTCTTAAGCGGAGCGACTGAGCGTGTTGGACAAACTGCCTCCGCGGCTCTGGACCTCACCCAGACCTTTTGTACAGAGTGAGGAGAGCTGCAGACTCTGTTAAAGAGTGAAAGAGCTGCCGAGCACGGAGAGGAAAGTGAGACGAGAAGTGAAACTCAATGAAAAAGTGAAGAAAAGAAATCTAGAAGTTCGGGCTTAATCTGAGCCTCTTTCAGAATCTGAACTTTTTCACTTGAAAAAAGTGAATTTATCTCACCAGAATACCTGCTTATTTCAAGAAATACAAACTTTAGAGAAGATTAAGATTAAATTATTTGTTAAAATGAACTTAAGGTTACTCTGCAGGGGGTAAAATATTAAAACTTAACAAGTCAATTAGTTACACAGTCCAAATTAAAATCTTAACCTTTGAGCTGTGCTAGCAGATTTAGATATGTTGGTTCACTTGTTTCAGAGTGAAATAGCTGGACATCTATTGGATTGCAATGTAATTTTGTGCAGACATCCATGTTCCCCAGAGGACACGCTTGTGCAAAACCCGCATTTACGACTTGTTGCCTCTAAAACAAATGAATACCGCCCAGCTTCTGCTTTACTTTGAGATTAATACCATGTTAGCATTGCTACTAGTTAGTTTAATTTATTATTCTGTCTCTCAACGCAACACAAAGGGCAGTAAAGTTAGAGACAGACATCAAACAGCATAGTGATCCACAGTGTCAGGCAGTATAACGGGCCACAGACAAACATATCTGAGCTGCCACAGACATCCATCACCATCGTGCATCGTCCACAGTACTAGTGCACAACAAACTAGTTCATTTCCGAAAAGCAGTAGAACTTTTGCGCACCTGCAGATCGACAGGTACGTCAGAGAAAACCTTGAGTCAACATTACTTACGACTGGAGTGAAAAGCAACTAAGTGCTTCTATTTCCTAAGGAAATCAAAACAATGTGATTGGTTGTCTCCAGTTTGTCTCTCCAGCGAATAAGAAGACGTTAAGTTTCTTAACTTGTCCTCATTGTGACACTGGACAAGTCTTTTGAGTTTTATAGCGGCGGTAAGTGGCGCCAGGACGTTTTTCAGGTCTCAATCCACAATGAATGGTTTTGAATGATTAAAGTTCAGCCAAGTCAGAAAAAAGCAGAGCTGAGACTGACAAGCTGAGTCTGATGTGTCCAAAAATGGCCATTATAGTTAGGATAACTCATTAAATAACATGATCTTTCCTGTTTCCACCCTTCCTAAAGACAAACCTGTCATCTTTTGTCCCTAAGTGGTACAGATCTAAGAATACCAAAGTCATTCTTGTTTTTTTTTTTTAATCCATCCAAAAATGTTGTTTTCTGGATTGTAGCGAGCAATATATTCTCACAGTGATGCTAGTGTGGCTGTAGGCTTGTGGTCTTGTTAAAGACGGATTGTATGTCAGACTTTGACCCAAAAAAAGCTCTGAAACAACAGTGGATACTTGAATATGCCCAACAAACCACAAGAATTTAATGTGAACTTTACTTTATGTCTAAAGTTGATTCTATGAAGAAGAAAACTATTTTGCTTTTAGGCACTTAAGACTTCTTATGAATGACTTTAATACAAAACAGAATGATGAAAGCCAATAAAACACACAAAAACAAATGTTAGTTAGAGGCCAAGTTCAGTTTGAAGTGTTTGTCTCATGTTACACCTAAAACCAACATGGTAAACTATGTTTCCCTCCCATCATGCTCTCTTCCTTCGCTGTGATCCATTCATTCCTTTGGTTGGAGCTCAGTCAAATTATTAATCTGACGCAGATAAATCCTGCCAAATCCCAAGAGAAAACCTCTCAGGTATGTTTTTGCAGGGCTTTGCTGCAGGGCTTTGGTGACCCCAGATGCCTGCGTAATTAACATGGCTGGAGAGCCTTGAGTTTGACCTCTCACCGCCTCCGGGGTCAGGAGGTCAGGGACAAACTGCTGGGTCGGGGGCGGTGGGTTCTGCTGGATCACACCCTGAGAGCTTTGTAATTTAATCAAATCTGGGATGTTTTGGACACAAAGGCAGTCAGTCAAAACAATATCAGTACCTAAAATCTTACTTTTCATATGTGAGAAAAGTCTTTCAAAGGTTTGAGATAAGCAGCAAGTTACAAGACTAAAAAGCTCCAGAACAGCTACTAAATGGACCTTGAGGTGAGATTGTTTTGTCAGCTGTTGGTTTTTTGTGGTCAAGAACGCACTCGACGTGGATGTAGAGTCCTTGAAGTGGAAATTTGAACATCTATAATTGCTTGACAAACTCCCTCTGCTGAGAAAGATCATGTGATATGATCAAAAGCTCCAGAACAGCTAGAAAATGGACCTTTCTGTTTTGTCAAAATTGTGTAATTTTGTTGTAGTAAAGTTCTTGTGCAGCTGCTTATATTGAGACATTTAACATTGGAGAACTTTAGCTTCTAGACTCAAAAACTGCATTAACTGACTAAATCAGATGCATATTTTTGCAGTGTCCAGTTCGGACAATCGAGATACAGTATGGAAAGGTTTTCTTCCAACTCTTAGACATAAAGTGGCTATAATCTGTATTTCTTATAATAATGTAAGAGCGGTCACTGTGTAATGTGTTGGTCGTGGTTCGTAGTGATGAATATACAGAGAATTATCAGCGACTCTGCAGCTCCACAGCGCTTTCATAGCATCGTTTTGGGCCGCAGCAGGCAGCTGTTTACAGAGAAAAAGCTCTAAAAAGCCACTGTACACTACCTGCTCAGCACCAAACGGCTCCATAGTGGAGCATTTAGCAGCTGAAGAGCCAGATATTTCCCTCAGGAGTTGGTGGAGAACAAAAACAGAGCTAAAAGAGAGTGAATATTGGACTTACATTCACCAGGTGGACAGAAACACGACTCCAAATGAATGATAATGTTGCTCCATAACTCCTGGATGTGGAAATAAGCAACTGTTTGCTAACAAGTTCAAATTAAAAGGTGATATGTCAGTGTTGTGTTCACTTCTTGTTTCTGCTAAGTAGCCAAAAAATCAGTTAATGCAAGTTTAAAAATACACTACAAAAGGGAAGAAAGACACAAACTAGGTTTACCATCTCGGCTAGAAGATGACTTTGGCCAATCAGAGGGCTTAGATGGTGCAGGAAGTTTGATCTAGAATGTGTTTTTAACAAATTAACAATGTTGTGGGCACCCAGTGCACTACATGACCAGAAGTATGTTGACACCTGAACCCGACACACATATGTGGTCGTCGGTGCTTGCTGAACATGTGATTCGACATGCCATGTGCATTCATCTGCTGCTAACAGCCCCCACTCTTCTGGTTTCAGGTTTTCCAGCAGATGTGGATGTTGGATGGGGTTGAGGAGGAAGTTCTTCCACACCAAACCTTGAAAAACATTTCTTTATGGCGCTGGCTTCTTGAACGGGGGAATTATTATGTTGAAGCAGGAAAGGGACAAAGGGAAGAACACTAATGTCTGAAATATTATTGTATGTTGCTGCGTTAAGATTTCTCCTTTTTGGAACTAAGGAGCCAACCAAGCCATGGAAAAACAGCCCCAGACCAAACATGGGGCATTAGGCAATAAAAATAAAAAAAGCAAATTAGAGGTCTTAATCTTCTGTTTATTGCTTTATTATCCAGACGAAAACCTGCCATGGTGGCATTTAGTGTTCTTGATGAAGGTTTGGAAGTTTTCCAAGAGTTTCTTCGTTGGCGGTTTTTGCTGAAATCTGCAGCAGAAACTCAACGGGGGGGAGGGGGGTGGGGGAGGTTGGTGTTTCTATTAAAATCATGTGGCTCAACGCAGGCAGGTATCCGCATGAGTGAAAACGCAAAGTGGCATTCATGAGCATTAATGAGCAGATGCCTTGCGTTAGAGCTGGTTTCTTCCTCCTCCTCCTCCTCGTCTTGTACACCAGCTCCTGTTTCATTCACCTCCCACCGCCTGGATCTGATTACCCACAATCCCTAAATCTGATGAGAAAGCTTCCTGCCTCGCCTGAAAGTGCCAGCTTGCAATTTATAGCTCTTCTTCCTCACACACAGTGAAGTGATCCTTTCTCCTTATGGGTGGGTGGGTAGGGGGGTTGCTGCCATGTTACATGTTTTACGAGGGTTCGCTCTGAGATGGCTTTGGTGTTTTTTGGGGGAACCAACGGGGGAAATGTGTCAGAGTTCATTGTAAACCAGACCATGTACTGTGGCAGCAGCTGGGCAGGACTCGGTGTTCAAATGATCCTCCACCCAAAATCTAACTTTAGGGTATCAAACACACAACATTTACGAGCTTGAAATCTGGCTGTAAAAAGTTCGCTCCACCATGGAGAACAGCGACGGGCTACGACTGATCCAGTTACAAGTGTCGGCGTTGGTTTGCGCCCAGTGTCTCCTGTCTCGGTTTTACCACAGAGGCTGAAATTACAGTGAAGAAAATCTGACCTGAAAGTCAGTCTTTTGTAGGCTGATATGAATATATAAGAGGTATAAATATTTGACAAAATAATCCCGACTCAAAGGTGCATTTAATATCTACTGTATCTACTGTATCTACTGTAGCCTGTTTTTGTGCTTTCTTAGATGGACTCTGGTGCATAACCAGCAGTTCATTTCAGTTTCTTCCCCATTTTTCTATTATTTATTACTACAAAAAAGGTTTTATTATTTGTTATTGTTGAAAGACGACCCTGTTTTCCTGTAACCTGCGGTTAACGGTGTTGTCTTGCAGCAGAAAACAGGACAGGTTTGGCTGCGCAGGGACATAAATGAAAAGAGTCGCTTCTCTTTTAAAAGAAATCTGTCTATTTTTACTGGAAAAAATACAAAAATAATAAGCCTGATGTAAGTGGTGTCAAACTCTTGGCAGTAGGAAGAGGACAAGGTCTTTTAAGGTGAAAATAAACCATAACACTGTTCTCTGTTATAATACTTAACATAAAAATACTCTTACGACTGATATTTTGGTTAAAAATTGAAGGTTGTATCTATGTTCTCTCTAAGTAACGGCGCACCATGACAGTGAACAAACCTCCAGGCTGAAACTCACTCAGCAGTCGGCCCACACATCCGGGCAGCAGCCCTCAGTGTCACTGCTCCGCCCTGCAATTATTCACAACCTCACACATCCATCACCCACAGCAGAGACCAGACAGAGCTCCAGCACTACGTACGTAACAAAGCAGAGAGGTCACGAGATAATCAATGAGTCTGACACATACGATACAACACAAAATACAAATATATGAGTTTTTGCAAGTTTATAAGCTACCAAGATGCTTAGAGAATAACATGCAAACAGTGAGAAAGACATCTATAATAGAGAGAATGGGATATAAACGTCCTGCAGCTCTCAGCAATTAACTTTGTTGCTTCAGGTGTGCAGCTGCATTCAACTTGACAGAAACTGGATTCTTTTCTGCATCACATCACACTGCTTCATGTTCACTCAGCTGCTGTTGACTGTTCAGCAGCTTCACCGGTGCAGCTGGGAGTTAAATGTCTTGCTAGAGGGGAACAATTAACAGCTTATTAACACTTCAGAGGCACCGAAACCCTCACAAAAGGTAAAAGTTTAACACTTTAAAAGCGAAAAGTCACCGTGTTTTAAAACATGTATAGAAAAGTTGTTGCTGTTCATTCCAGGAAGTTGCTGCTTTTCCTATTTAATGGATCATCATACTAATAAACTCTATTCCCTATTCCTCTTTATTCCCTATTTAATAAAACAGTCAGTAACACACGTATCCAGAGTCCAGACCATCCACGATACAGTGTAGAAAGATGCAACGTTCATCCTCAAAAATATTCTCAAAGATGCAACAATCAGATTTGGCAGAGAATAATCCGCCCTTACAGGGTGTGTCTTGGGAGGCTCACTGTGTCATTTACTCTCTTTTAACAGACAGTTAACCATCAGGTTGTGTTTCAGCAGAGACAACAGCTAAAGGTCAAGACTGCGGACTGCGGTTTGTCGTCTCTGGCCTGGCTTCATCTGCTGCTGCTATCATGGCAAAACTATACAGCCAACGTGCACTTTGGCATTTGTCTTTTTCTTGAAGTTACAGTTTCTGTGCTACATTAAGTGTCCAGGCTCCCGTAACTGGTTGAAAAGTGTGTAGCATTGCTTCAAAAATACACAGATTTCAACACCGAAATGAAAAATCATCTCTTTGAAAAGGGGGCAGCAGGATTCAGCGGGATAAGAAGCCAAACACAAAGCGGATCGATGCATCTCTGTGTGAACAGAATGGCGGCATTGTGCAGCTCAGGGTCTTTTCCAACGACAATATGACATGTTTGTGTTTACGCCTCGCTGTGCGCGCAGTGGCACATATTCTTCCCACTGACCAACATCCTGTCAGACAAAAGGGTTTCTGTGTCCTGAACACAAGGACGAAGGCAACTGAGACCACAGGGAACATGTGAGGTGAAACTACAGACGCGAAGCTGCTGCTGGTTTTTCACAATTCAGTAGCGATTCATGAGTTCATGAGCTCTGACAAAGTTACTGACAGAGATCAATCGATGTGCTTACTATATATACATGAAGCACATGTTTGAAGCAGGATTAAGATATTTTACATGAATTAGTGATACGAGATGATGCAGTGAAACACAGATAACACTGATGTTTCCCTCTCACTATAAACTGCATGAACTAATCCTACAACACACAAATGTCTGCAGGTACACAGACAGAAATAAAACAAAGCCACACCAACGTTCTCAAAGGATTAACAGTTAAGATCATTTTATCTTCTGGCTGCTAAAACTGATATTTCTGGTTATGTTACGGTCACTTCCTGTTTACATAGTCGGTTGGTTTCTCATTGGATGGCGCAACAGATGATTCCCAGCAACTGATTCATACACTTAAGACATTTAATGGTTAAATGATGTAACTGTATTTAGTTTAAAACTAGTTTGTAGTTACTAAGAACTTAAGAAGTCTTGGAAAGACAAACTTAGTGATAGATTTATGAACAGCTGGTTTATCTGACTGACCTGTGATGTTTTATATTCCAGAGACAAGATAAGAAGTTTGAACTTAAAAATGTTTTGAAAAAGAAAGGTTGGATACATTTGAATGTGTTGCTTCTGTTAGTAGGAGAAGAAACGTCACCGCCTGGATTCATTCTTGGCATCTAAAGCTGTAAATATGAGACACTCCGCTCTGTTGCAATCTCATATTTGTGATTCAGGCTGATGATTCGGGTGATTTTCATCAGAAACATTTTTTTAACAAGGCATTTAGGATTATTAATCTTGTAGCAATGCAATGATACGTCCAGATGTTGGAAACAATAATGCAATCAGCAACACATGAGTGATTCATGATCAGCTCCAACCAATAGGATTCACAGATTTTAAAACAAAAAGGACAAAAAGCAGATCTGAGTTTACAACATTAATATTGAGAAAGACTAATTAGTGCGTCCCTTGTTGGAAACGTTAGAGTTGGTGCAACTATATTTTCTTTGTTCTTGCACAATTCTTCCTGCTCTGTGACTCGTCCCGACAGGAATGAATCAAGTCCAGCGGCCACGTATTCAGGATACCTCGATGACCACAAACACAATCAGAGCGATGTCTTCTGCATCCGCTCTTCGCTAAATCAGGGAACAAATATTATCATTTCTAAAGAATGTAAAAATAACTTTTTGTGTTTGAAGTCAAAGGGGAGGGGAAGAGAACGTCCCTCATCTGTCTAAAAAAAAAACACAATGTGTGAAAGTCGTCCAGCTAAAGTCCAAGAGGAAGGATGTGAGGAAGGAAAGCAGCGGACAGAGGATGGAGATAGTAACAGAGTGTGTGTGTGTGTGTGTGTGTGTGTGTGTGTGTGTGTTATGGCACGCAGCGCTCGGATCCTCAGAGCTGTGGCCAAACTGCCCAGGAGACTTGAAACTCGATCAAAGTGTTTGGCACACCGAGGGGAGAGCGACTGAACGAGCATAACGGTTTATTCAAACAGCCAATTAGAGGCTGCGATTTAACCTCTGACTGACGAGGAAGGTAAAGATATTCTGCAAAAGATGGGATACTGGGAGGATGTTGGGGTATGAAGAAACAACATTTAAAACTTTAAAATTTGTGCGAGTTTAACACAAAACTTCAGCCTTGCTTTTGTAAAATCGAGCTGATCACCCACCTGATCAGGACGCACTGGTTCTGCAGCCTCTTCCACAGCGAGCGGTAGCACTCGTTGGCGACGGCGAAGATGTGCGGGGAGATCTCCCCCAGGTGGTGTCGGCTGTACAGCTCCACGGCCGGCCGCTCGTACAGGCCGGGCAGCGGCTGGTAAGGGTTCACCGCCGCCAGGATGGAGCCGATGTACGTCTGAGGGATCAGGAGAGAGGATGAGAGCGTTAGAAATAAAAAAAAAACAGGAGTATGAGTCGATATGAAGAGCAGAGCCGTTATACAGTTAACATATAGATAGAATTACATGTGAAACCAAGAGGAAGTGCAGCAATACAAATGAAAAATGTGCATCATATTCATCTTCAACAAATCAAAACATTTCAGAAACAAGTGTGGAAAGTGCTAAAAAAGACAAAAATACAAACTACATTGACAAAGTTACTGTGATGCTTTAAATAAAGTTGAATCTACAGCTGCAACTATTTGTTTTAAAGCAAAAAAAACAACAACAATTTGCTGGTTTCAGCTTCTCAAATGTGATGATTTAATTCTTTACTTTGTCAAACATGATAGAAAACTGATCATCTTTGGATTCGGGACGGTTGAGAAGACAAAACAAGACACTGGCAGACGTCATCTTTGACTCTGAAAAGTTATCATTTTCATTTTTCACTTATTTGTCACATTTTATAGACAAAATGATTAATTGATTATTCAAAAAAAATAGACTGGCTGACTTTGAAAACCGTCGTTAGTTGCAGCCAGAATCATATGTTTAAATGAAGACAGATGGAAACATTATGTTACTGTTCACATGAGAATCTCCTCTAACGACTACATTTAAATTTCCACTGGATTCATTTTGTCTTTTAATACAAAAGGCAAAGAAGTTGTGGGATCAATAACTGTAACCCCAAAATATGACAAATACCGACGATGTGAAAAGCAAAATCACATCTTCAGTGTGACTTCTAAGCTTGGTGGTGTTTATGGTGAGGGGGGGCGAGGGAGGGGCGGGGTATTCTGTGTGGTGTGGCTGCTTTTCTATTGGTCTGATAATCTTCCAGTAAATCAAAAAGCAAATAAAAACTAGAAGAATTAGAAAAACCAAAAGACAGTTCAGTACAGTCACGCTGAAGCTGTGATTTTGGATGCAAATCACTTTTCTTTTTTTTTTTTGCATTTCAGATTGTATCTCTTGGTTGCTGTTATTGTTGGATGATTTGCACATTTCTTTGCATCTTCACAAAAAGACATAATTTATCTCTGGAAAGAGGATGATAAACAGTATGAGTGTTTGTATGTAATGAGATACAATGCATCAATTTTTGAAAAAAACACTCCGATTGTAACAGCTCATCTCCCAACTTCTCCGTCATTCTTCCTCATTTAATAACCGGTGATCAAAACATTTCTGCTGCCTCAGGTGGAAGCACAGACGGGCCAAAGGCTGCACATAATCCAATTTCTCGGACGAAAGCGCAGAGTCATAAAATCCCCATTAAGCTCCGAGGCTGAAAAAAAAAAAAACACCCTAACAAGCAGCTCCGACACGTGACCCCCTCAGTAAAACACAGAATCTACAAGTTCTACTCAAGACAGTCAGACATGTTTGACCTTTTGCTTTCTTTTCAACCCCTCCCCCTTAAAAAAAAAAAAAAAAAACCAGCAGATTTTCCAAACCAGCTTCATCTTTCAAAGTTCAAAGCGAGAAACAAAACCAAACTGCTGAAATAGAAGCTTGTGAAGCCAGAGAGAAGTCTTGGCAGCGGCGTCGGTGCTGCGGTGGTGACTAATGGGTAAATAGGCAGGCTTGGAAAAAAAAAAAAAAAAAAGGCAGCACTTCAGCATGTATCTGTGAGAAAAAACAACTGGATTATTTCTACTGCTGGCCTCGTCGTGAGTGAGGAGTCGTAAAGGTTACGGCGGCGGCGTTCAGGCCCGTGCATGAAAACTGTCAAAAAAACGCCCGTCGTCTTCATCAGCTGCGAAGGTTCGAGCGGTTGGAAAGGTTACACAAGCATTAAGCCGTGTTTGTTTTACTTATAAGCATAAACGGAGTGATGCTGTCAAACCCAGTAAATACTTGGAGGTGCAGTAAGTAGGCTGAGAGAAGTTTTCCATCTCTCAGATAAAAATCTTTAACTGGCTGCTTCTTAAACTTTTCATTTCTGATTATCCCCCTTTAACGAGCGCACCCGAGTTAAAAAGGTTATTTCTCTTGAACGCCATGGATAACGGCCAAGCTCCTGATGTTTTCTAAAAAAGGTCTCTTTGGAGTTTATAATCCAAAAAAAAGTCAGAATTAGTCTAAATGATACTGAAGCAAATTAACAGCAGCTCAAACACTGGAGAGAAAAAAATACTGTTCTGTGTTTGTACTGCTGTTAATAACAATCAGCTGTTGTCGTAGTGATATTACTAAAGATGGTTTAAATACAAAGAATAATGAGGCTTTGTACTTTCAAACAACATACAGTTTGTCAAGTTTGGTTGAGGATTCAACTGGATGTCATCCTGAATACCTTAACCTCCTGACTCAGAATAAAAACACTTGCTTTGTTAAAGGCACCCTGTGGAGTTTCTGACCTCTGGTGATGCTATGGAGCCGTTTTATATGTCTGACGGATGTGCACGAGGATGCACGGGTGATGCGATGCACTGTCACACTATTCCAGTGACCTACAGGTGGATGTGATGCCCCAAGAAACGCAGCAAAGGCAGAGAAGAAGAAGAAGACTGCAAGCTAGTAAACGTGGATGTAAACATGCAGGATTTAAATGGTTTAAATATCAAATTTGTGAATGTTTTATGATGAGGAAAATGCATCCAGCACTTTTGTTTGATCTCAAGGATGCACACAATGCATTTTGATGAATAACACTCGATGGAGACATAACTTGTTTATTTACAAGAAAACTTCAAAGGCCACCTTTAATTGGTTAAATAATAAAATGTGAAATTAAGTGTGAAAAACGGCGGAGCCTGTAAGCTTCGTCTGAGCAGTCCAAAAATAAAAATGACAAAAACTTCAATAAATTTACAATCATAAAAAAAAACAAGAAAAGCAGAAAATAAAATCTCACATTCGAGAGGCTGGAACCGACTGGTTCGTTTGATCGGCGGACAAAGCGTCAGGAAAAGTATTTGAGATCTGCTACTTCTCACGTCAGAGGCCCGCAATGTTCCTGTCATTTCACCAACACGCTCGTCCTGTGAGACCAATAACTTTCTCCAAGAACACAACACAGAAACAACTGTGCAGCAGACCATTAGTGAGTAAAAAAAACAACACACACACACACAAGCCCGCAACTGTTTGCAGCTGCAAAAAGGGGAATTTTCATCTTAGAAGATACAATAATAACTTCACCTTCACTTTCTCACTTCAGTCTTCATGCAAACTAATACAATACAGACATTTTTTGTTCACAGTTTTTTTCGCCTGTGCAGCTTGGACCGTAAGTGAAAATGTCATTAAAACCCAGCACAGTGTTCCCATAACCGCACATTAAGTCGTGAGCGGCTTTCGCCTGGAGGTGGAGATGAAATCCATTAAGAGAGAAAGAGAAACAGAGAGACGTTTCGTTTCTGCAGAGCATCTTTGTCTTTGTCTGTCCATCTGTACTGGATCTGCTTCATTTATAAAACCATAAAAACACAAGACGGTCCGTCAGACTCCTGTCAGTCACAGCATAATCTGAATTTCAGCATCTTGTTCAAGCCTTCCATCCCTTAACCATACCTTCCTGACGTTTTCCTGTTCCTTTTTGCTTGTTTTACTAAAGCCAGACATTATCTTTACATCTCTTTCTATTTATTATTCTTTCATTACATGTAACACAGTTAGCAGCTTTATTACATTAGCGTGTGCTTCAAAGTGTCAGACTACTCCTAAAACAAGCAGATAAATTAAAAACAGAAGACTCCTTTTTCCTTATTATACAGGTCAATCAGAAAAAAAAAAAAAAGTTTCCAAACACTGTTTATTTTGGATGAATAGAGAGGAAGGAAAAAAAAAAAAAAAAAAAAGGCTCTGGATCATTTCTAACATATTCTGCCATGCCTGAGGTGAAACCATGTTCAGCGCTGTGGAGTGGAGAACTCAAATTACAGCCGTAATAAGGATAATTAGGTTAATGGGCATACCGACGTATAGGGAATGGAAAGAAGAGCTATTATATCACTTAGCGATGCGACGTCTCATCCGAGCAGGAGAGTTTGTTGTGTCTTAAGATGAATGGAAATACTTAAAGGAAGGGTTCACTGTTTTTCAAGTCAAATAAATAGTCAGGCACCCAAATAAACATTGAAACATGTTTTTTTCTTCCTGTAATCATCCCTCCTGTTCATACTGACCAATAGAAGATGCCTTCATGTAAGTGATGGAGGACAAAATCCACAATCCTCCTCCTGTGCTGCAATGTATTTAAAAGTTTATCTGAAGCTAATATGAAGCTTCAGCGTCCAAATGAGTCAAATCAAGTAGATTTTTAGTGGCAAAGTTCCTCTTTTTGTTGCTATACTTCCACCGCAGCTCAACAGGGAAACACAAAGAGGGAATTTGATGCTAAAAAAGACTGTAAATGTGTCAGATATCCACTTGATATGACGACCTCAGACTGCTGAAGCTGAATATAAGCTTCACATTGACTTTTAAATGACTGTGTGGACACACTGTGGATTTTGGCTTCCATCACTTACACTGAAAGCACATTTGAAGGATCTTTGAACAGGAGGACACACTTGAAAATTCACGAACCTGCCCTTTAAGTGACTTTAAAAAGGTAACATGAGGTCAAAGTAGACGACGTAAAGCTGATGATGAGATCTCCCCACACATACAAACGTTGCTCATTAAACCTCTTACACCTCTCTCCTTGCCACGCAAGCGTCCTACTGACTGACTGACCTACATTCAGCCTGGATGCAAATACATTTGAATGGCAGTTGAGGTGACAGTATTTACATGCCAAATACTCGCTCCAGGCTATCCTGCCTGTGCAAATGATCCGGCACTGCAGCAGCAGAGAGAAGAAGAAGAAGGGGAGGAGGGGGGGAGGCGATGTTGTTATAGTAATATACAGCAGATCATGAATCACCGTGTGTGTGTGTGTGTGTGTGTGTGTTTTATCTCTCAGACAGAGCCGAGTGTAAACACAGCGTGGCAGCTCTCTCCGCTCAGGTGAAGGTTTCAAGTTTATGGGCATAAAAGCAGAAATGTCCCGTCTTCCGTCTGCAGCGTAAACAGTTTACAGCCGGACTGATCTCTGGCTCTCAGGCTCACGTGCGTCATGTAAACATCTTCGCCGATGCTTATGTAGTGTCATGTAATGTTTGGGATCTTTACTTGAGTTCTTGTTTATGGTTATAAGACCGAGAATCAATCTGCAACTCAGAATTTTACACCTTGTGACAGCTGTGAGGGGTAAAGCTGCATGCAGGAACGTGCAACAATGCAGCCATACACTTTTTTTAACAGCCTACCTCCTGCAGACGACATATTATTAAGGTTTCTGTTGTAGATTTTTGACATCATGCATTTCAGCAACAAGAAAGTGCTCCGACTCTGTAATTTTCTCTTAACTTCTGTGTGAATATGTTGCGTTGTGTACACTGACATCTGCTGCTTGTGATGACTTTGCGTCTACATTTTAGTAAATATCACCTGGTGTGAAGGACTGACAGATCTGCAAGAACACGAGAGACTTTCTTCTCACACATCGAGAGCTAATTTAAACATTTCTCCCGCACAGCATCGGGATCTGTTGCTACAACTATGACGTCCTGAATGCACACACAGCGTGTTTGTAACAACATGACGTCTTAACAGAAATTCAAAATGCATGCAAATATTTCTTCATTCAAAACACAGAGTGCACAGCGGAAACTCATTAGGGTAGTTACGGTATTACACACGGGCCAGTTTTCCATGGCGTGGGCTGTTTATTATGTAACAAGCTAAATATTACAACATAGATGATCGATAAGATACATGTTAAATTACAGGTTTTTATTTTATGCTGATAAATCAGAAAACAGACCAACAAAGTAAAAAAAGACACATCTGGTTTAGTGATTGTTTGGGAAGAATGTGAATAATGTTAAGGATCCCCTCCAGACATGTATTAAGATATAAAAATACTCGTAGCCCCCCCCCCCCTCGAATCAGTCTTTCAATGAGCTCAAGAGAAACTTTCCACTTTCAGCAGAAATGTTAAAAAAAAAACAGCCTTCTAGTGTCAAACTGCACATACATCATCCTGCACAGTGAAGCTCAAACATCCAACTGTAGGAGGAAGAAGAAAAACATATTTCTGAGGTGGAGGGAGGCTTTAATAACTTCATAATCGGCATCATCTTACTGATAAATATCACCACAGACGCAACTACAGCAACACAAAGTAAGAATCAGCTGATGAAGACGCTGAGATGGGATTAAAATGATTCTTCAAATTTTCATTTTACATCACTGGAAGGTAGATGGAAAACATCAGGAACTTTCTGTATCCTTATGCAAATCAGTCCACGCATAAATCTGTAATAGTGAAACATTAACTGCCATAAATGGGCTCTTCTTCACTCCTCCAGTCCAAAAACACACAAAAAATAGAACGGTAAGTACCAAAACTACCAAAAAAACAATACAGAGCATATTCTTATGATGAATATTTACATAAATATAAGACTTTATATCCCAGTTTGGGTTTTTGTAGTGTTTGTTTCTTTAATTTATCAGAATGTATGTCATTTATAAAGGTCTGACCTGTTGCCCTCAACATGTTTCCCAAGAAAACATTACAAGGGAAGTCACGTTTCATTCAGCAGCGGTCTGGGAGCCGCTAAGAGTTCAAAAAAAAAAGAAAAGAAAAATGCCTTTGGGTCAAGTCATGCCTCCCCTTAACTCGATGAATTACAACCATTTGGACTCAATTAGATCCTCCTGTCGCTCCGTCCTGGTAACAGTTTCCCTGGCAGCAACCTGGCTGAGAGCTAATTGGCTGTGATTCTCATCAGAAACCCCCCCACCCCTCCCCCTTATTGGCTGCCGTGATTAACCACGGGCCCCTCGTCCTCCATGCCACGGTGTCAAATACTCTTCGTCTGAAGAGTCATACCACAGAGGTGACGCAAGAAACGTGATATACCAGATTAACATTTGTTTGTTTGAAGTATTTAACCTGTGACATTTATGACAGTGAACATACAGGTTTCCTTCAGTGTGACGGCTGGTAGAGATAAGCCCCCAAAATCTAATACACAACATCATTAAAGCTGCACTAATCAATGATTTTATATTGTTATATAGAGAGTGTACTTGATATACTGATATACTGACCAGTTTAGCTTCTTTCAGCTTAAAGTTAAACCCACCTGCGCAGCACCAAACAACAGACAGATACAGTTAGCAACTAAATGGTAAATGGACTGTACTTGTATAGCACCTTTCTAGTCTTCCGACCACTCAAAGCGCTTTTACACTACAAATCACATTCACACACATTCATATGCTGAATGGGTACAGAGGCTACCATGCAAGGTCCCAACCTGCCCATCAGAGGAAACTAATCATTCACACACATTCACCTTCTGCTAACACCTTCACCGAAACAACCTTAGATTTATAGCTTGTTCTGCTGCCCCCAAGTGATCCAAAAATATAAAACGAAAACATTAATTAATGGTGAGACTCCACCAAAAAATCTTCCCAGAAAGGTTTCTTCATGGGTGGCTAATCGCCTTCACATTGTAAAACACTTAAAGTGATGCTTTCCTTATTTTTTTCCTTCTTGTACAACAGATTCCACGGATGACATATTTCGATGGACCACAAAAATACAAAACTTCATCGAAACGTCTCAAACCGCTGCTGCTGCTGTCAATGTGTATCCTGTGGTACATTAAATCATCGCTGATTTAATGATGAATGTAAGATATATAACATCTGGTGAATAAAACATGATGTACTGGAGAACAGTTGTGGTTAACATCATTTTGGACAATCTGCACCTTGCTGTGTGTGCGCTCTCTGAAAGTCAGAAGTTGTTAAACTCAGTACATTCCCCCGTCCCTCCCAAAAAAAAAAAAAAAAACCCAACATTTTGCCAAAATATGACAAAGTGCATTGCTTCTGTTTTGCAATATGAGTTTCCTTATACTTCAGAAGCTGTGCCAGACGTGGGTGTTTCACCATACTTTGGTCAAACCGATGGTTTGGACCATATTGAGCATACAAGATGGACAATGGAGAAGTGGATTTTGCAGCCACTGTGGAGTTTTTTCCACCATGAAAACCGTCTGGACTCTTGTTCATTCATCACTGGATTGGTCATGATAGGAATCAATTTTAACAGTGAATTCTAGCTGAACACATTGTTCCAAGTCTACAGGGATCCACAGACGACAAGTGTTTCATCCTCAAATGATAGATTATACGCAGGGTGTCACTTTACTGTTCGATGTCACATATCTTACATTCAACAGATAACAGCTGCTGATAAACGACCGATTACTGTCACTGGTCATTCTGACCTAAAGTGAATCTTTTGCTGACAGATTGCAGTAATTACAGCTCCGGCTTCGTCGTGTTTACAGAAAGGCGTCAGTCGCTGCGGATGGTGTAACTGTAGAGCAAAGGAAGGGGGAGAGGCAGGCAGGCAAGCAGTCAAAAAATAAGATCTCTGTAAGACAGAACCAGATAAATCTGCTGAGAGAGAAATGAAGACCAGATGGAGTAAAAAAAAAAAAAAATAACAAGAGGATCAGAAGCAAAGCGCTCGCCAACCTGCCTGACTGACGGCAGGAAATGTAAGAGAGAGAGAGAGGGGGGGAGTGAGGAGGGGATATCCAGCAGTCACTGAGTTACCGTGTCACCAAGACAAATTCCTGCACATTTGTTATACTTGGCGATTAAAGCGATTCCTGATCCGCCGTTTATGTTTATTATCGCCGCTGACAGACGGAAACCCCACATCTGCGAAAGTCAGGTTGTTCAGGAGAGGAGGTTGCTTATTTTCCTCAGCGATGCCCGTTTATTTTTAAAATGATGCAACGGCAGTTTTGACAGGTTTCCCGGGGGGACGAGAAAACCTTCCTGACGCATGATGAATATGTGGAACATTTCGATTCTAGTAAGGAAACAAACTTATTGGAGCAGATGCAGATGAGAAAAATGATGCTGACTGAGAGAATCACAGTGAAAGTCATATTTCCTTATGTTCTTGTGTTTTGTTTAATATTATAAAACACATTATATGTGCATACAGGTAAGATTTCCAACCTTCAAACTTTAGTTTCATGATCCAGTGTGAAAAAACCGAGAAAGAAAAACATGGTTACTGAGCTAAAGCTAACATTTTGTGATAAATCCATGTAGTAAATTATCAGTCTTACAAAAAGGTCTGATTTACACTGCTACCGTATGTGTACAACTAAGATCAATGTGGCTGAATTATCATGGATATCAAAGCTCTTATGACATATGATGATGTAAATTCTGTAATATCAGTAAATAATTCCTGTCGTGTCCGTTAGGGCCTGTAAACGTCTGGCGTTTGTGTCCACAAGCAGCCTAAAATATATGACCACATCGACTCCGACGCCCCCCGGCTGCACATGTGTAGTAAACTCAAAGCAGCACGCATGTCCGTGTTTGAGTATATCATATATCTCTAAAGTTCTGCATGCTCTCTGAGATGATCTGCACTGAGAGCTAAAAACAAGACACATTTATCAGTCTTTGTGATACTAGCTGTGTTTGATTATCTTGTTTTTATTCGGACTAAGGCATTCAAATGAGCACAAAGCTCTCAGAAACACAGACCAGTTTACCGCTTTAAAAGGTGTTTGAATATATAATGACTCACTTTGTTTCAGTTATTTTCTAGGCTTGATTTTCAAAATCATGTATAAATTAGGGATGTTCAGAGATCCCAGTATTTGTATCTGTATTTGTTGAGGCAGCAAAACTATTTGTATCTGTATTTGTATTCGAATAAAAGTGGAAAGAAGCTTAAACATCCTGTTTTTGTTTTTATTACACTTTTAACTTTAGAAAATTAAAGTGTTATAATAAGTGTTCATGAATAAACTACCTTACGAAGTAGGTCCCCACATCGGGTTTTGAACCGGAGTCTCCCAGATCATAGACGACTGCGCTGATTACTGAGCTAAAACTTTACTCATCACCTCATTGCAGACAGACCTCTACCTATTTATTGCTTATTTTTTACAACCTAACTTTGTGGAAAGGAGAAGGAGAACAATAGGAGAATGGAGAGTCTCTTTGGAGCACTTTGCTTGTGTCAGTAGCTTCATCTCTGGGGAACACTCCCAACAAATAACTTTTAAAATATTTGTATGAAACAAATATTCGTATAAAACCCACTATTTGTGCTTTGCAGAATAATGTATTTGTATTCGGGCACACCCCTATAAATACAACACTTGCTTGGATTTCTAGCAAATTAACACACAACCCTAATGATTAGAACTGAAACCAGTAAACTCGCAAATCTAATGAACTGAGTCGAGAGTGATCCGTCCGCCAGCTTCCAGACAAATCCGTTCTTCTGTTAGCAAGACGATTCAACAAATAACAGATGGATGAACAAAGTCTTCCAAACACTTTGCATAAAACCACACATGCCATAACATCTTTGTCACATTCCACTGATGCAGAGATTGTATTTCTGACATATTTCTAACCAAAAAAAGAAAAGATCTCAAATGAAACCAACTGGACCGTATCCATCTGTGGTCTAAATCTGCTCTCACAGGAAGTGACGTAAGCACAGAGTGTTTGTATAAATAGCCTAAAAGGAAATGACATCAGAGGGGGGTTTTTTTGGCGGAGCGTGACAGTCTGTTGGCTAGACTTGTGTTTCTCTACATCTGACATTAATCAGGACTCAGACCTGGACGACAGCTTCGGGTAAAAACTAAAGTTTTATATAGAAAGTGTTTAAAGAAAACATATGAATAGAAAATATCTTTTAAGGGTTGCATCATCTATATTTTCTTGAAAATTGAGACTTGAAAACCAAGCGGGATTTTGCACATGCAACCAATTTTACTTATTGACAGTCCCTGAACAGGTTTGCTCGGTTGTCATCAGGTTTTTAACTGTTTATTATAAGAGTTTCTTCCTCTACATTCCAGGCTTCTGCCGTCTACATTCTTCCTCAGTACCATTATGGGTTGAGAGCTTGTGAAAGTGGAGCAGCAGCTGGCTGTTGCAGTCTGTCAGCAGGTCAACAGCAGACACAGTGACTTGTTAAAATAAGCCCAGAGAGAGAGAGAGAAGAGTCACGAGACTGATTCTGCCCTCAGACTTGGCAAAGTCAGAACCGGAAAAGAGGAAATGTTTGAGCCCAAGAAAAAAAAAGACACTATAGGTCATAAATTCAGTTGCCAAAAACGACCTATAGTTACGTTTTTGAGTGACAGACGCCATCTACTGGCCGTAGTTATTGTGAGATCAGATGACGTCTATATAAGGTGACTAGATGGTTGGATGGCGGACAGACCGCTGTCAGCTTCTCCTTTCCAACCGCGAGTCAGGACATTTTTTTAAAAAATCCATTAACAACGATAGTCGTGTTTATTGTTGCCATGACCACATTTCAAGTGATCATTTTAACCCAAAACATCATCTTTTCCTAACGCCAACTAAGTGTTTTTTGTGCCTAAACCCAACCAGTACCAACCATTACTGTTTCACAATGATTTGTAACAGTTTTGGAGAGCAGCATGTTACGCTCCAATGGGTTGTTCTGGAGCACACAGTAAAAACAACCTATGTGGTCGTTTAATTTGGAGGACTTGTTGAAATGTTTAATTCTCATGGGTGTGATTGAGTAGATTAATACTCAGCATCCTGTGTAAAGCCCAGAGCAGCACTGCTTTGACTCCAACTCTGCTAAACTTTGCTCTATCATCCAACAAAACCTCATAGCTCAATGACAAAACAGGTCATTTGTCAGCTTCTTCCGAAACAACCTACATGACTGTTTCAAAATGATTCATATGAGCGTCTCTTCTGATATACCATCTCTATTTTGATATATCTTCAAACATGTCTAGAGGTGACCTTTAAGCATGCTCTGCTGATGTTTTTTTTTCCCGCAAAAAAAAAGTACAATTACCTTCAAATCCTTAAAATGACATCTCCTCCTTCTCTCTCATTGTTGAAACATGTTGAAATGTTGAAAAATGATCACAGTTTCCAGTTTAGAAAAAAGATGCAACCTAAAATGTCTTGTTTTATCCCGACCAACGGTTCAAGATATATTTAGTTTATTATCACAGAGGATAAAAGAAACCAGAAAATATCCACATTTAAGAAGCTAGAACCAAAAAATGTTTCTGTCAATTGACTAATTGTTGCAGCTCCAATTAAAAGAAACCAATGTTGGTTGGAGACAGAACATGAAACATAGTCTTCAAAGTCAGATGTTTTGTTCGTTCAACATCTCCGACCTCCAGCATGGCCCCTGATGTCTGACCAGAAAAGGCTGCATGGTGCACAGCTGCAGAAGACCCCCGCCATTCTTCTTGTTGTGCCACACAACTGTTAACCGTTACAGAGATGTGACAGAGTTGTGTAGCAACCTGTGTGTGCGCTGATGTCATTCATCATCTTTTCCTAGAAGTCCTAAGGAATCCACCCTCACCTCAAAACCATTTATCAGTCCAAACGCTTAAAAAGGCCTGACGAAGGGTCAAACTGTCCACCGTAAAACACGCTGCAGACTGTAAACACATAGATCATGTTTGCTGATCGCTGACTGTCATGCAGTGTAGGACCAGTGATGTAGGGTCGGTGTTTGTTGTTGTTAAGGTTAAAGCGAAGCTGTCAGGTTCAGTGACAACAGCTCAAATAAGAGTGAATAAAGCATCAAAATGAATCAGCAGCAACGTGTCTTATTAAGCACAGCCCACAAGTTCACATGCAGTTGATGGGCTTTGGTTTTTATTGATAAACAGTGAAGATACTTGTGAACATGAGCCACAGTAGCTAACTAGCTTGTAGCTAACTAGCCCGTGTTGCGAAGCGACACCTGCAACCAAGTCAAACGCAGACAGGTGTTTCACCGTTTTACCGCACTTTTTCTCTTCACACTCACTTCCTGTCTTTAGTATGTAGTCTGTGGCACAACCTGAGGCTGTTGATAGGCTAGTTCTCTTTGCACAAAACCTGTAAGAGATGATACACAGGAGGAAATACTTTGTCTAGAACTGTCTACCTCAGTCAAAAACTTAACTACTTTGTCAGAGCAAGTAGGCCTGTTGTTATTTTTGTTCTGTTTATATTTTTATTGTTATTTGCACAGCTGTGTATTTTGTTTAGCAGGGGAGGAGAACCTGTATTTGTACTTTATTTTAATAAATCTGTTATTATAATCAGTCTGAAGGAGTATTGTCAATGCAGTTTATCTAGGGGAAACACTGAAGTCCCATTCATTCATTTTTCCCATAGCTAACGTCATGAGACTTCCAGTTGAAGCTCTTCTTCTACAGCTCAGATCAGCATGAAACTCTCCCAGTCAAATCATCACCACAAAACTGGACAACTGTGTGAGAACATATTTGATTCTTTGATAAAAAAAAAGTCAAAGGCACAAGACTGTGAACATAAAAACTCAGGGGTAAAAGCTAAATACGACTCATAAGGTGCATATCGGCATGAAACATCCAATCAGCGAGCTTAAAATTCTATTATGTGTGCAAGGAAGCTAAAGGTTACAGCGTTAAGAAACACAACCTGCAGCTTAAATCGATTCAGTTCTTTTAAATGGGGATGAATTCATAAAGTCCTGTGTCTTGTGTCTCTATATTGAAGGTATGGTGAAAGGAAAAAATTGAAACCTCTCTCACTTTGCAGCTCTATGGAGGAAGATATCATGTACAGTAAGTGTGGCACCATCAGATCGTGTATGACCCTCTGAATGAAAATAAATGCCAACAGAGTTTCCTTTTTTATTCATTTTGCCACTGACAGAAGTAGCTAAAGTGCTTTCTAAATGTAAAGAGACTCAAATTACCCAGTGAAGGAATTTCCTGCCATAAGTGACATCATTCAATATACTATATATAACATATGGGGCACAAAAAAGTTCCCCCGGGGTGGAATGAAAGTTTCTTGATCTGACCGACCCCCTGAAGAGAGAGAGAGAGAGAGAAAGAGGTGTTGCCAGAGGAATGTCCAGACAGAGATTGTATGAGTGTGTGTGTGTGTGTGTGTGTGTGTGTGTGTGTAGAGATGAGGGGGAGTTGAGAGAAAAATATTGATGGGGGGGAGGCTGACAAAAAAAGAACAGAGTGTGATAGAAAAATGAGAAAATGTGAGTGTGTGAGGGACAGTAGTGAGGTTAAAGAACAAGTCAGAGATTCCTGAGTGAGAGACAGTCAGAAACGGTTGAGAGAAAGAGTGTGTGTGTGTGTGTGTGTGTGTGTGTGTGTGTGTGTGTGTGTGTGTGTGTGTGCTTCCATTGGAATCTGCAGGAGAGACGAGTGAGGCCACCAGTCGACAGCACAGCTGGTTACAATCACAGCAGCTAAAGACTACACACACACACACACACACACACACACACACAGAAACAATCCAGGCTGGTTGTGTCTGTGCTAAATATCAGTTATAATGCTAACACTAGTAGCGCTGCGGCTAGCTGTAGCTTCACAGTTCAGATGAAACTAAACAAAAAATTCCACAAAAAACCTGCAGAGACTAAAAGAAAATCTGTCGTCGGACCAATATGGAAATGATTTATTTAAACTTTTAGTGATTTTATCTTGTTTCAATGTGCTGTTTACAGTTTGTTTTTGGCTTTCTGCATGTCCATGTTTTATATTTATGATCTGAACCCGTGTACTTTGGTCAAGTCGAGTCTATTTTTATTTACATAGCCCAGTATCATAAATTAGCCTCAGGGGAGTTTAAAGTCTGCACAGACAGACTGAAATAAGAGCGGCGATGAGATGAAGAATGGATTTGTTTTTTGTTTTTTTAGGTGGTTTAATTTCATCAATCTTCTTAATTCTCTTTGGTTAATTCTCTGAGAAGTCAGCAGGAGTGTTGTCAGGAATTTCAGGGGCCCCCTTCACAGGTTATGACACGGGGCCCCTTAGTTGACTCTGATGCATCTGACTTCATGCATTAGTCCATCACCTCACCTTTCTCTGGCCTTTTTCACCGCAGGGACTGTTCCAGGAATTCAAGATCCTTTTTTTTCACTACTTTACCTGCTCAGAGAGTTAATTCAGTTGAACACACTCAGTATTGTTGCCTTCATGTAGTAATCTGCTTGTTTTTTTTAATGTGTGTGTGTTTCCTGCTCTCCAGGGAACGTTTATCCGTGCACAACCAAACCACCCTGACAAGACTGTCTGAATTAGAAAATACCATCTTTCTCATGCCTTAAATGGCAAAGACTTTCCTTACTTGCACAACAGGCACACACACACACACACACACACATATGGGACATGACAGAGAAGCCAAAGTAGTTTCCTGGAAGGTCTCAACAACAGATATCTGGCAGGAATGTAAAAGCCAGGCTGTTGATGAGCGAACATGTTTCATCAGGGACGGAAAAGAATGAGCAGCGAGCAGCAAAGTGACAAAACACAGACACTGGAAGCATCCGACGGTCCGATGACAACGAGCTGTAACTGAATGCAACATTAAATCATTGATTTATATGGTGTCTGTAGTTTGGGCCTCTAAATCGTCTCTATATAAACATAAATTTACCTCATAAGACGGTCAGTGAAGTAGTGTGTAATTAAAAGTATGTTATTAGCAGTATTAGTAGAGATAACAGCAGTAGTTGCAGTATTAAATGTCTACTGTGAGACAAGTAGCATTAAGAGTTGTAATAATTGTAGTTTTATCAGTAGTAGTTTGATATTAGAGGTAGAAGAAGCAGTAATATGCTCATTAGTAAAGTGTAAAATATCCAGCTGGGACTGCTATCTTGTTCCCAGTTCTTCTTTAACATTAACTACATTAACATCACACCTCACCTGTTAGCGGTTTGCAGGTTCTTCTTTCTTTCTTGTTTTAGACAAATCCAGCGAACGACAGAAAAGTCAACGTACTTCTAGTTACTTTAAAGTCATTAAATTTAAATCAATTTTTGCCTTAAAACCAAGCCCGTCTCCTAGACATCATGTTCATATGCTACTGAATTGAATTCCCAATTACACTTTCCTGGAAACGTAATTCTGGCTAAATTACGTTTTCTCTGACAATTTTGTTAATTAACTTATTTGGCAAGTTGCAAAAATGTTGACATTGGTACAACGTGACAACTCGGTTTCTACTTGACTGAAATGACCTTTAAATGTCTGCTTATTTCTACATGTTAAGAGCCTTTGGCTAGTAAATAATGAGAATAAACTGTCATTGAAAGCTGTGACCTCGAGTATCAGATTGATGTTCACATGTTAAAAGCATTTCAAATGCTGGTGATCTTTTATTCTACTTTGTAACTTACCTGAACCACCTGAACCACCATTTGTAATATCATCCTAACCTGTTGCTGCTGATATTTGGATGTATCAGAGACTGTTGTTGTTGTTGTCTCTTTGGCCTTCACTGCAAACCCCACTTCACCCAAAACCTCCCCTCTAATTTTCCTTCTTTGCAGTTTCTAGCCAAAAAAAAAAAAAAAAACCCATCAGGGTGGAGACTGGGCAGCTGTGATGAATTGATTGGATAATTTCGACCATACGAGAGCATTCAGATGTGATTAAAGTAACGAGATGGCATTTGTCAAAGGTTACTGTGGCTAATGCGTGCAGAAAGCACAAGGCTGCCTTTGTCGCCGGCTTGTTTTGCTGGAGAAAAGTGCTGGGTCAGGTTTGTTCATTAGGCCACAAGTACAAACGACACAGTAATGGCTGAGAGCTATTTGTCCTACATACTCCTTTGTTTCTACAGCTACAGTAGAGGTTCATGGGTTCTCTTATTCTGACTGAGGTCAGCGGCAACAGAGCTCTTTTGTTTGCTTATTAGCTCGCTGTGTAAAGCAGGACAGTGTGGAATTAAACACCTTGAACTATGTTAGTACAACAACACTGCATGAGAACACAATATACTTATGATATAAATCTATAAATATGATAAATTCATCTTCACTACCGCTGCTGGTACCACTTTTACTACGACTAATGCTCTGACCACCACTGCTACTAACCCCTTATATTTCAGGTGTGAAACCCTTGACAACCACACAGGTTTTTTATAACTATGTACCTAAGAATTATATATATTGATTTTAGTTATATAACATGTATACATCTCATAGAAATAGTTTCACCTGTATATAGACATTGTATGTTATTATCCACTTGTTGTTTCTATATGTATGTGTCTATTTTTCACCCATATTTGCTTGTACATAATAGTGATATGTGATGTCTTTGTTCAGCTTGTTGTCCTGGTGTGTATTTCTGAAGATTGCTGTGTGTGTGAGCACATTCACAGCCACTGGAAACCAGTCAAATTAATGGTATGCGTAAACACATTCGGCCAATAAAGCTGATTCTGATTATGTGTTTGTGTAGCTACCACAAAACGGAGAGGAAAGCATCACTGTAAAACTACCTCAAAAAGGTGCCTTGTGAAAAATTATATTTTCATTGCATCCTTGAGATCTAACAATGCATTTCACTAAATGCATTTCCTTCTTCATAAAACATGTGCAGAGCTGATTTTTAAGTATTTTAAACCCTGTATCCGTGTTTACTACTTTGCAGTTTTCTTTATTGCCTCTGTTGGTGCATTGCTGCATTTCTTGGCACATTACAGTAGATCAGTGGATTAGTATGAAACCATTGGCAGGAACATGCATTGCCAACATTCATGTGTGCATACACATGACAACAAAACAGGGACCAACTCATAAAACACTGCTCCATAACATTACATCATCCTATTAGAGATATCCCATGAGTCTATCAATACTCTATCAAACCCCCAGGGGAGCTGCAGTGGCTAAATGCTAACAAAATATATTTTTTTTTTTAAATGGCAGAGTATTAAAATGTTAGTTCAGTGCAGAAGTAGATCCTCACTTATAGAGCTGCAACGATTAGTCAATTAACTGATTACTTGTAATTGCCAAATATTTTGATAGTCAATCGTTTGGAGTCTTTAAGAAAAAAATGTCAAATTCTCTGGTTTCAGCTTCTCAAATGTGAATATTTTCACGTTTCTAAAGTCCTAAATGACAGTAAACTGAATATCTTTGGGTTGAGGACGTCATCTTGGGCTTTGGGAAACAGTGATTGAGATTTTTCACCATTTTCTGACATTTTATAGACCAAATAACTAATCGGTTAATCAATAACCGTTAGTTGGAGCCTTACTCACTCACTCAAAACTCAAACTCAAAGCTCTTCAGACGGACTGAAGAAAGAGACTCTGTGATAATAAAACATTTTGAGTCTCAGGCACTGGTGGAAGAGACTTTGACTCTAAAGGATCCGACGCCAGAAGTCACAGCTACAGTTGAAGTAACACATGTTGCCGTAATGATCCCATGTCACATTACACTAAGCTATAAAACACAGAGAGAAACAGCTACAGTGTTGTTTCTTACATTTTCAGATTCACTGGTGTGGTTTTGCTCCAAAGCTAACATGCTCTTAACTGTTCTGTCTCACAACTTGGACGACGAGGCCTCTATCAGAGCCGAGCCAGGACCCCGTTAGCTCCCGCCAAACTCCCACTGAGGCCCGCCGCTGGAATACCAGCTTCTAAAACGAGCGTCAAAACCAAACAAACCCGAACTCTAATCATCCTCCCTCTCACTTGGCAACGTGTCGGTCTTGGCTTCCAAACAATAAGCTCTGCGTTCAGCGTCGTCCAGGTTTAACAACCTGGATTCCAAGTGACTGAAAATCTGTGGAGTTGTTTTGGGGGTTTTATCACCTGTGCTTTTCATCTCCTGGTTAACACAGTAGTCCTGGAAACATCCGAAACAAGCTGTGCTCCAGTAATACTTTAAATCCTTCAAAAACACTGAGAAACAGTGAAAGTTCATGCAAATAAACACATTTTTTATGTCTCTGATAAGAACAGACTTTCCTAAAGATTTATGTTTTAGATTTATGTTTTTTTATTTATTTATAGATGCCTTTTTTCACCTATTTCTTTTCATTTTTCTTTCATTTTTGAATATATTTTGTTTTATTATTCATTTTTCCCTTTTATAATTTTTTTGTTTAACACTTTTTCTTCATAATTTAGTTTTTTCCTTCAGTTTTTTTAATTTTATTTGTTGGTCTTGTGGATCAGCCTATCAGTTGTCAATAAAATTATGAAATAATTAAACATTTTTCACGACTTTTTCACTACTATTACTACTTCTACTGATTCAGTGCTAAACAAAAACACTTTTACAGACACATTTTGAGATATTCAGCATCAAACTTAAGTGAGTTTGATCAAATCTGCAAATCAGAACAGGAACAGATTTCCAAATTTCAAAATAATATACCAGATTATAATCCAGATGTATTGAAGAAAAGTGGAATCAATGCCTAGAAAGACTTAACTCTATGGGTTAAAATGTTTATTCCAAAAGAAAAATTATTAAAAAATCATCTAAAATATTCTAAAAAGAGTTTTCTGTGTACAGAAAATAACCCAAAACTGAGAAAAAAAGCACTCAAACTGGTTTATATTTCTGGAAAAACAGTTGTGAATAACCTGCTGTGTGTTCGTACATGTACAATGTTTATTAAAGTCAACATAGTAAAAAATACCTTTCAGTCAAATTCCCACCAGAGAACCTCGAGCTCAACAGTAATAAATCAGAGACGGAGAGTCAAACTTCTTCTGACAGGATATCCACGGGGAGCATCACTGTAATCACTGCATACCATGACAGGTCGGCACATAACGTCTCATGTTAAAACAGTTAGACACTCTGACTGTTGGACTTGTACTAGAAAGGTCACGACTTCCTTTGCATCCTTGTTTCTCAACATCGTCTCGGCCCGTTGTCTAACCCATCCATCTCCTTCTCTTATCCGCCTGCGTCTAGACGGCTATCTCTGCTGTTATGTAATGATTGGGTAACTTCAGCCATTCATGGCAGATTACTGTGTAGAGCTTTTAGAAGAAGGCAGTGTACCCTGACAGACGGAGCTGTCAACATGACTGCTGATACCGCAGACTGGAAGCAGGTTTGTTTTGGGGAGGGTTTGATGCCAGAGGTTCTCTCCACACTCAGACCAGATGTTTTAGACAATTAGTCCATTGACGGGAAATTAATCTGCAATTATTTTGATAATCCATTAATTGTTTTGAGGCATTTATTTTTAAAGAAAAATGCAAAATCCTCTGATTACAGCTTCTCAAATGTGAATATTTTCTGGTTTCTTTAGTCTTCTATGATAGTAAATTGTATATTTTTTGGTTGTGGACAGTTCAGGACACTTTAGGTTGCATCTCAAGCTTTGGGAAACAGCAATGGATGCATTTTCCACCAAACAACTAACTAAATCGACAGATTCGTTGATAAAATAATCATTAGTTGCAGCCCTACACGTCAGGTGACAGATTTGGTGACTTATGTTTGGACATTAAATGATTAAATTTAACTCAAAACTTTAAGGTCATTGAGGAGAAAGCTAATTAGACCATTTTGAGAGCAACTTTCTATTTATTTTTGTATTTTCCTCTTATATTCCTTCCAATCGTCCTGTGTTTTCTCTTAAAAAAATATTAAATTAAAGCTGTATTGAAAAATGATTATTGGTACATCTCATGTCACTTTATATTTCCCAGATCTAGACTGAAGATGTTGTTAAAGCTTCTTCTGGTTCATCATCTTTCCTCCTACACTATATCCAACTGATAATTAAATCTTCTTTTTGAGTCACAAAGTTCTTCAAATGCTCAACAAGAGCACAACCAACAAAATCAGGCATTTTAAGACCAACACGTCAACAGCGCTGGAACCATTCACAAAATAATTTGACAGACTGTCAGGCGAGCGTCCGAGACGCTTCAAGTCATTGCGTGTGTTGTAGCTTTCAGGAAACTTACATAGATGTGTCTCTGCTGGTAGCGCAGGAAGAGGTTGTGCATGATGGCGCCATCGTGAAGGTCCTCCAAGGTCGCCATGTCCTCCACCCCTCTGATGCTGCTGTGGTGCATGGGCTGCACCTTCTGCCTGGTAAGAGCATTCTGCTTGTAGGTGTACACCTGAAAACAGACAGAAGAAAATATACGGAGAGATGTGAGCCATGTCAAAAATAATTGAGTGAGTTAAAGCTTTTTCTTTTCAAAGTAACAGAACATGAATATTATTGAATACCAGGAACTGTGATCTCAGTGTTTCCCAAGAATTCTTGGCCAAAATCTATTCCCTTTTCTCCAGAAAAATACCTGTAAGGACAGTCTGTCTGTATGCATCTGTGTGTTGACGTACGAAAGAATTATGAGCTGAAACTCGATCGTGCAGCTGCCATAGTTAAGTGAAGTCTGACCGTGACTTGCTGGTATTACAATTAAATAACGAGATCAACTTTGGAGCTGCAGCAGTTTGTTCCATTTGTTACTTTTAACTTTAAAACATCTGCTTACAGTTCAATTGCGGACAAAACCTTTACAGAATAAATGTGAGAGAAATTAGCTCGAAATCTGTAAACAAAAACTATTAATTAGACATGCAGACCATCCCTTAATCAGTCGACAGAGCAAGTGGCCACTAAGTGCCGCTGACGGCCGCTAGATGCTCCAACTGACTCCCATTCAAAAAGCTAAGTTACATTTTTTTTCAAGGAGTCATTCTGGTCTCAATCACTAACTTCAGGTCCTCTAATAAGTGTGCTGGTGGTCATTCTGGAAATTATTGCTCCGTTAATAAGATTTGAAGACGTACAGTAGCTTTGATGTCTGCCGTGTGGGTGTTAGCACTGTTTAGCTAAAGTAGCTAACGTTAGCCAAAGTGTGCAGGTCTGAGGTAGCGTGTTTCCAGAGCGTGAAAGGCAACATCATGCACTCCTTATTTTGAAAGTCCTGGCTCCAAACAGAAAAGATGGCGCCGACCATTAGCAGTATCTCTGGGCTTCAAACTGGCTCCAATGCAAACCAATGGATGACGTCACACCTCGCTACCGCCATCTTGTTACACAGGTCTATACTGGTATGAGGTTATGCTGAAAACTTGTGTACTTTTAGGGGTAAAATTAACTTTAACCTCAAGTGTTTCCCTAAGTGTTTCCGAGTGTTTAAGAGTGATATATTTCCCAAGAAATAATCATTTTAAATTCATGGGTAAACATTCAACCTCACACCAGAGCAGTTTCCTGAAGTGTTGTTAGGAGTTGATCCGTGTCGACTTCCTGTTAAAGCCCAGCCCTGTCGTGGGTCATTTGTTCAGGAGCTGCAGGCCAAACGTGGACATCCAGCTGCAAGTTCTCTACCACAAGTTTTACATCTTTTTATTTCAGATTCAGCTTTCTCTCTCTCTGTTTGGCTCGTTTACGACCGAGAGAGACCACAACAACTTTTCATAGACTCATGAAAAAAAGAACTTAAACTTCTAGAAACCCTGAGAAAAGATTTTATATGACACATCCTCACATTCCTCAGACTTCTACTTAATGAACAACTGTACCAGGATGAATTTCCTTCAGTTATTTTCCTGACGTTTTTATCAGGGATGAACAGCACGCACTAAATACATTCCAAGATCACATAGCAAACATTACAACCATTCGCAACGCATAGTTTTAGGCCGCAGGAATGACGATAATAGAAAACAGCTGAGAGGAGAAAATGGACCAAGACAGCAAACATTAAGACAGACTGTAGTTAGTGAAGAATAAGCAGATATTTCAGATGTTAAAATTATTAAAACTGTAATTTTTCTTCATCAGATCATCAGATTGAGGAGTTTTCAGTCTCCATCTCCTCACAGCTCGGAGGCAGATGATGTGATTTACGGCTCAGTGCTGACGTTTTGACAGGAATCATAAAGTCAGGCACCTGATCTGTTGATGCCGACAGCCTCTCTCAGGTGACCGACTGGTCAAACAGTTTAGCTGTATGATTTACAGCGGGGCTTATCCTAACTGACATATTTTATCTCGTGTTACTGGAGGATTGTGAAGTGTGAAACGAAAGCCTGGAGGTTAGAGAGAGAGACGAAGTCCTCTAGCTAGAAACTGAAAGAGAGCACCTGTCTTCCAGGAATGTTTGTTAAATATTTAAGGTAAATGTTTCAAAAAAAGAGATAGATTAAAAACAGGCCATGAAATTTAAACCACTGAGAAGCCAGAGGGAGGTGAAATAAAGCTGTTGGTCAGTCATGGAAGGAGTTAATAATGAGTAAAGTAAAAGAAAACAAGCTGTAACAAAGTTTCTAGTATCCAAAGTTAAAGAACTAAGTTTTGTTGTTGAGTTAACATGTCACATGTCCAATTTGAGGGGAAGAAAATGAAGGAAAAAGGGAAGTAGAAGAATAAGAAAATTAGGAAATGAGGAGGCGCAGAAGAAAGAAAGATTAAGTAGGAAGGAAAAAGGAAGAGAATGAAGTGAGAAAGGTCAGCAATTCTTTCAAAGTAGAAAGAGGAAGGAAAAGAGGAACCAAAGAAGCAACTAGAGAGAACAAAATAAAGCTAAGGACAGTTTTAAATCATCTAAAATGTTTTAGATAACGTCTAAAAAGAAACATTCTGTGATTGAGCTAAAACAAGCTAACAGCAGACAATTCACATCATGTTGGATGTTAACTCTGAATCTATTGTTTCTTTCTATTTGGAAATAGTAAAGATTCATTATATAATTTTATAATATATACATTTTAAAACATATTGATTATATGTTTAACTGCTTCTAATTGTTTTTAACCCAATTTGTCATTTGATTTCTGATTTTCTGACTTCATAAGCGTTGTTTCTTATTCCCTCTGAAATGTGATGGAAGAAAAGTCCCAAAAAATGTAAACACTCATGTTAAAGTACCAGAATCTTTACTGATCTTGAGTAAAACTACATACTTTACTTCTCTGGATTGCAGAAAGCAGCATTAACTGTATCCTGCAGGCAGAACATATACCTGTCTGTACATGTACCTGCACATGTAAACATCCTCCACAGTTCATAGTTCATGTTACCTTCTGCAGAGGTGACATATGGCAGGTAGCCGAGGTAAATACGACCCTGAGCTGGTAAAAAAAACAATAAAGGCTGCTTATCATCTGTGTCCAAGGACGAGGCTGAGTTCCCTGTTTAGTGTTTGGCTTACAGACAAGTCAAAACTAGTGATAACCGATTAAAAGATGACTCAATCCTCAGATACTTTTACACTGACGCTGTATATCGCCATGGATACCGCTTTCTGTTGTAAATATCTGGATGTCTTCAATGTTTTGACCAGTTAAACTGAAAGAAAAACCAAATTAACGGCTCAAATCGAGCCAGAAAAGCAATTTTTCAGATTTTTGTTTTGTGCTGACATGTTTTAGGGTGGAGGAGTTCAGGATCTGGCCTTCAAGCCTCTGTAAAAATCTGAGGTCAGCGACAAGGAGCTTCAGTCTAAACATCTTATAGAAGTCACATCTTAAACATCAGTATCAAATAGAAGGTAAAGTTCATCCACTGAGATTATTCGGACGGTTACAGGAAGAAATAAAAACGTCTTGAAGCAACTTGAGACACTGGAGATACTTGAGGAGACACAAGTAATTAACACTAGCATTAGTTTGTTGTGTCTTTGAATTTACTGCACTGAAATGCGTCGCACAAAACAGGGGATGGACATAATAATTAACAGTGCTGCTAGCTAACCGGCTAACGTTACCCCTGAGGAGTTTAAAGCCTTCCTGCTAACATTTTCTTGTTTAATATTGCTGTTAAATGCAATATAGTGTTTATAAGTGTCATATAATGCTGGATACCTACTGATAGGGGGTCAGTTTGATCATAAATATAGAAGCCAAAGCAGATAATTACTGCTAACAACTTGGTTTGGTGTGAACATTAACTTATGCATTGTAAACCAAAAAAGCTGACAGCATGACGTCTCTGCTTGGAGGGGAAGGTGGCTTAAAGGGTTAAAGAAATGTTAATGGTACAATGTTTAAATTTCCTGCAATTTCTGAGCCTGTTTTTAGATTGCAGAGAATTCCAGTCCAATAATTTAGTTCAATAGATGCTGGTAGTTTTAGATCAAAGCAACTATAAGGGGATATTTTCTTTTCAGCTACTGGCCCTCATGGAAATTGACAATTTTCATGTAGAAGAACTCAAATTATTCACTTTTTTACCTCTAAACTACACACAAAATAGAGAAACTAATACAAAAGAACACTCGAAACTCAAGACAGATACCACACTCCCACTCACACTTTGATAAACTGCAACAATAATGAACACTGAGCAAAGAATATGGACACAAAACAAAATAAAAATTCTCCAAATCTTGACTTTAACATGCTCAGTAACATCAGCTACCTAAAGGAGCAAGATAAGCCAACTTTTAAGACCACAGGATGGTCTAGTAGTGAAAAGGAAGAGTCAGTGAGGTTAATTAGGAGCAGACCTCAGTCATCATCGCTCTGCAGGAGGTCTGCAGTCTGAAGTAAAGACGCTGAAGGAGATGTGCTCTAAATAACACAGGGTGGTCTGAATGACAGAAAACAGCATCGACAGAAGAAGATGCATCTCTAAAACAGACATCAAACTTCAGTTAATCCATATTTTTGGAGTAATTTTCTTCCCTTGAAGTGACACAGAAGATGTAAAATGTCCTCATTGTCAGAGAGCATTTAGGGCTCTTTGGCAGTAGCTGTTATTTTACACTGTTAGACTTAAACCACATCAGCTTCTGGGTGGAAAAGGGAGAGAAGCCAAACCCGCTGCTGTCTCAGCCTTTTCCACAAACAGCAACACCACAAAGAATATGAACACACAGGTCCATTATGTATTTTACTGCTTTCTAACCTTTTTATGCTTCTGGTTTTCATACACATCCTTCATTGCTGAGATCATGACATCAGTTACTTTTGTAGTAGAGTTAATGGTTAAAACTATACAAATAGGTTAATACGTTGCTGTTAAGCAGATTTATCCTTTAAAGCCAAATAATATCACAGGTTGCGAGCAAACAGTGATGGTCAGGTTTATGAACTTTTTACTCGGTTGGGACATAAATGTAATAATTTTAAGCATTGTGGCCTGTAGCTTAAAATATATCAGTTTAACTTTGTGGAGACAAATGTACCACAAACATTTTCTATCAGTATTTAATCTATGAATTTTCATTTGTCGTCAACTTTACAATGTTCTTTCTTCAACTACAGTGATAATGTGAACAAATATAAGCCTGAACATACACTCAACGAGCACTTCATTATATCAAAAGTTGTTTCAAATATTTTGTCCAACCCATTAATGCACTCCAGTACACCACCGCCACCATCCACTACCACCTCAGTAATAAACATAGAGAAGAATTATCACCTTTCTGATAACGTCAACCAAAACTGAAAATGTATAAGCTTCATAAAAGTATAATTTATGGCAGAGCTGTTGTGTTGGGTTGCAGGTGTTCCTCATAAAGTTCTCACTGAGTGAACACGTACAGACAAAGAAGACAGATGGAAACATGGAAAATCCCAATTAAAACACTTTAAGACTTTAAGACTGTAAGACTGAGGATGTATTATTTTGTTTTATTGCTATTACTCATATCTCTGTTATTATTATTATCATTGATTATGCTTCTCCTGCTTCTCTCTCCCCCTCCTTCTTCTCTCTCAACCCAACCGGTCAAGGCAGATGGTCGCCCACCTTAAGCCCAGTTCTGCTTGAGGTTTCTTCCCGTTAAAGGGGAGTTTTTCCTCACCGCTGTCGCCAAGTGCTTGCTCATGGAGGGATTGTTGGGTCTCTGTAAATTAAAGACTACAGTCTAGACCTGCTCTATGTAAAAAGTGCCCTGAGATAACTATAGTTATATTTATATAGCGCCAAATCATAACAAAACTAAGTAACTATATATATATATAAAACTAAGACCATCAGCGAAATGTTTGAAATGTACACACACACACACACACACACACACACACACACAAAGACACACGCTGAACTCAGGGATTGTTTGCGGCTGGTCGATGACCCGCTGTGACCGAGCAGCTCGGGGCGACTTTTCCTGAAGACAGCGAGTCTCTGTCTGAAGAGTCAATCACATCTGACCTCCACACAACACGCACACACACATACACATTAACACCGATAATCCCCCCTCCACCCCCTCCACCCCCCCCACCCTCCCACCCAACCCAGCATCCTGCCAGGCCTCATTTCTCACATTCCAGCCTCAGTGACGCTTTAGGGGAAACCGAACATCACAGAAACATCTTTCAGACGCACGAAATGTGATCGAGGCTTTTCCGCAGGGTGTCATCAAGACCGCGCTTTCGCAACCCTGATGGGTTTATTACTGCTGTCTGTCTGTCCAGGTGTTAACAACTGGATTTGAACCAAATACTGGATATGCCTGAAAATAAAAAAGTTTAAAGTTTATAGATCCCTGGTCATCATAACATTTTGTGTTCTTGTAATGTCCTCTGTTATTCTAACCTGAATATTGGACCTATCTGCTTCAGGAAACGAGTTACATCCACTGGGAGGAAGACAGTTAAAAGGGAGATAATTGACTTGTTAAACTAGTTCAATGTAAACACCGTTTACAGTCAACAATCAGACACGTGCAGTCAGTCCTGAAGTCCTGGTGAGGACAGTCAGCTGCTGTAAACACACATTACACCTGTCTGATCGCTTCACCTGCTCAGTTGGTCCTAGACACTTGGACTTGATTCAAGTTGTTACTTCAATCAAGTGATTAAAAAAAGAAAAACTCTAAATAAGGCAGATAAATCGTCTAATTCAAGAATTTTTCTTCACGAAAAAAACCCAACATTATGTTTACCTAATTAACATTGCTAAATATGTTTTATCAAAAAAGAAATGCCACCATAATTGAGTTTTTAATCAACATAAGGAAACGTTTCTGTTGGTCATATCTGAAAACTGCCTTCTGGCCAGTCAAGTTCTTTCACACCAAACTGGGAGAACCATTTCCTTAATGGAGCTGGTTTGGTCATGGGGACATTGTCATGTAGAAACAGGAAAGAGACAAATACAAGCTGTCACTGGGAACCAAGGGGCCCAGCTCAAAAGTACACTAAACATGGATGCTATCTGTCTTCCTGTTTCTTCTGGTCATGGACAGTGTCAGTAGCATAAAACCTCCGCCTCAGCAGGCCTTCAACGGAGGACAGGTTGTCTGCGGATTTCAATCTAATTAGGTTTCTAATTGGTCCAGTTGTCTTTGTGGAGATGAGGAGGGTCCAACGTCCAGAAAACAAAGCCATGAGGCCCGGGTGCTAAGCCTAGCGACAGATGCTAACAGGAGTAAATCTCTATGAAACAAAGCCATTAGACAGCATCACTGAAGAGGAGGAGGAGGAGGAGGAGGGGAGTCACTGATGTACTTACGGATCAACAGGCTCTGTTCTTGGATCAGTCAGGATAAAGTTTGTTGTTCTTACTTTAAAGGATCTGGAAAGTGAATTCACATTTATGTTCAGCAATTAGACGACAAAGGAAGGAGTCAACTAATATGGATTTTAGACGACTGCTACCGTACCTTTGCATTGAAGCTTTCCATTACTAATATTTCATTACACTAAAATACTAGTTTGTACCTGTTTATACCTGAATATCTTCGCAGGATTTACAGTTAAACTCCTTATTTATCTTATACTGGCCCTTTACGCAGCCCCCTCAGTCCAGTTTTAGCTCCTGTCTCTTTAAGGCCCCCCCCTCCCGATGAGCCCACTCTGTCCTGATTGGTCAGCTTCACAAGAAGCTTCCTCCGACTCCAGACGCTACGTAAACAAAACTATAGTAGCAGGATTTTCACTTCTTTTTTTTGTTTGCTTGTTTTCTACTCAAAATATGGAAGTGGACAACGTGAACAACCAAAGACTAACAACAGATGGCCATTTGTAGGCATCCACAAACAATGATGTCAATATATAACATGATGGCAGTTCGATGGGGAAGTAGAGGTAACTCTGCAAACAAAGCGTCAGCCCTGGCTTTTGTCTTGCAGGCAGCAATTTTACATATCTTACATTCACCTCAGGGTTTGAAAGCTTTACACAGACATCCAACACACACTTTCTCATTCAAGGGAGTAGGCAGGTATGTCCAAACTTTTGACTGGTATTGTAAAGCAGCATGAAAAATCACAAAAAGAAAGATAGGTCCCCTTTAGATGACTGTTTGCTGCTGCAGATTGGAACGCCTCTGGGACAAACTTGTGATTCTGAGGGGCATAAATGACCTTAACTTGGCTTAAAAATTCTTGTAATCTTCTTGAAAATATTTTCAGTGTGAACTAGCATTAAATTTGTCCTCATTAAGGGTCATTGTTGCCGCACAATCGTATCCTTGTAGCCTCAGAAAACAGCACTTGGACCAGTCTGAAAACCCAGACTGATGGAATTCCTCCAGGTAGGTTAGCAGTTCTTTCAGAGGAGAACTGAAAAAGCTCCAGGGAGCTAATCGCCTCGTTGAGATTTAATAACAACTCAGACTTTTCATGCCAGCGATCAGTTTTGTCAGAGCAGGAGGAATGAAACTGTTCATTATGTGTTGTTAGGAGGGAAAACTGAGCCCTCTCACCCCTCTCCTCCCCTCCGACTGCCCCTCGCTCTTTCCATCAGAGAGTTGAACAGGTAACCATCCTAACCCCCCTCCTCCTCTTCCCCACAACATCATCATCTTCAAAAGAAGCAGCTGCTATTTGAATCACCATTCATCTCCCGCTGCATTGTCCTGCAGTCAGCTCAGGAGGAGGAGACTGTCTGCACTGTCAAAAACACTGAAACCCGATCAAGACAAGAGGAACTCTACGACCCCCAACGAAATTAACTCTCACATATTAAAAAAAACCCCATAAAAACACACACAGATTGTACATAAGCAGACATATTACCCTCTCAAGGCTGCAATAAACACCATATTCAAGTGTTTCATGATCAATTCTTAGAGTCTTGCTCAGCACAAAATGTTTAGTTTTTGAAAAAATTAGATTATGCTCATGAGATTTCATAGATTTAGCAAATACGTGACTCCACATCCTCACACGCTATTTAATTCCAATCAGTTCCACTGTTTTTTTTATGTTTCATAATAATAACATCCCTCCCAGGATTATGCCCCTAAGAGCTGCTGGAAGGCCTTTAAATGTGAAACATCTGCAGAGAGTGTTGAGTTTTATTTACAGGAGCTTTACACAAATGATAGAAATGTAGATGCAAACTAGAACCAGAAGGGATTTGTGAATAAAAACACAGTTCAGTGGTGAGTAAATAACGGGACTCAGAGGAGATTATAATGAAGAAAAAAAAAAGCAACAGAAACAAAAGAAAAAGTAAACAGGGAGGTTTCTGCATAAAATACGATAAAATATACTTATGAAACAGGCCTTTCTACAGTATAACGGTCTCAAATAGAGGTAAGTAAAGGCCCACTGTTTGAGAATCGATGCTGTATCATGATATGATTTGACATTTTGGCTGGATGGTGGTCCAGAGTTGACATCAGGGGGTCACCAGGATGATTGATGACGTCTTTACTGCAGAAACAGACCGACTGACAGACTCAATTATCTGTCTAGTAGTCAATAATTATTGATGTCAGACATGACGAGGAGCTCAAAAACACACAAAGACCGTCTGAAAAATAAAATAATTTTGACAGGAGACGGTGTGAGACTGATAGACAGGCTACACAGATGTTTCTGCTTTAATGGAAATTTCACTTTTTTGGGAGAAAAACACTTCCAGGATGCAGGACTCTCTTCTGATTGGATTATTAGTATCTAAGGGAAACGAGTGTGAAAGTGTGTCGTATCTTCAAAAAGTCCTTCTCCAAAAATTTGGGCCAATATGGTAAATTCCCACCTTAACATACATACACATAGAAATAAATATAAGTTTACATATGTTAACATAAAGAGCACATAAACAAACACACTCAGAGACACACACAGTATAAACTATTGGTAATGAGAATATAAACTACACTCACACACACACACACACTGCAGTGGGTGGGGCTTATAGTGATGGTGCTCGTCAGTGATTGGTCGGCACTGCCTTCCCTCATAAAGAGCAACATCTGCTGTGAAGCTGAACAGGTGATGTCCGTCTCCTGTTACACTGAACAGACGGCCGGCAGAAACACACACAAGTTTGCTCAACTATCCTTGTTACGACACTGCGTTGACTTCCATTCATTCACCTCAAACCCAAACCTTAACCAGGACCTCATTAGGACCAGGCTGTGGTCTACATGAGGACTACTGGTCCCAACAAGGTCAGTGTTTATATCTGAAAAGGTCCCGATGAGGTAATAAAAACATGCACACACACACACTCACCTACCAATGCATATAAATATCTGAATGACAACACACACACACACACACACAATACTCACAAACACACAAAATAACAAAGATCATAATTGCATGTGTGACCAAGTGCACACAATAACAAACAAGAACACATTTCCACACATGACTGCACACACACACAAACACACACACACGACAGACACTCATACAAGATAAATGCTCAAAGCTCACATGAAAACACACATATTTTACTGTACGTGAATGCCTGCAAACACACTTATTTACATCACGAGTTCATGACTCTCCCAGAGCAGCTCACACACACTGAGCAGCTGGAGTTCAGCGTCTTGCTCGGGGGAACAAACTAAATATAAAGTCTGCTTCAGGAACTGAACCTGTGTCTTTTCTTCTTCATCCCGCTCTTTCTATCCAAACACTCGTCTCGTTGTAGTTCGTTGCTTGGAGTAAAATCGATTTTAAGCAGCTAATACTAATACTCCTAAAGCTCTTAAACCGATGGACTGTGACAGTGAAAATTGAAATCTTTCAGTCCATCTGGATTAATAACAAACATCATTTATGAATACATGATTATCAATGATGTTATTAACGTTGTTTACAAGATATGAGAAGAAAATTAAGACTTAAATTGAACAGAGGAGACGAGAGATACAACGAAAAGACAAGAAAGATCTTAAGAAGACAGAACAGAATAAAAGAAAAGAAAAAAGTGAGAAACTATCAAACAAGAGGAGAACATGAGAGACAAAGAGACGAGGTAAGAGAAGGTGACACACAAAAAAAGATTAAACCAGACTGAATGAAAAGGCGAGAGGAAAAAAGATTTAAAAAACAGACAAAAAGAAGAGACAACAAAGAAGGAGAGACAAAAGGAAGAAACATGACAAAACAAGAAAGAAGAAGAAAATTATTTAATGATTAGAGACAAAAATAAGAGGAGTAACATATTAAAAAGGAGAAACAAAAGGAAGATAATAAGACAAAAGAAGAGAGAAGAGAAGAAGAAAGAAGAGAAGCGACTAGGAAAGAATGGGGAGGCAAAATAAAGACTAAACAGAAAAGAAGAATAAACTATTTTGTGATTAGAGACAAAAAAAAGAGAAGAAAAGAGACAAAAAGAAAAGATAAGAAGACAAAAGGAAGAAAACAGACAAAAGAGGAGAGGAAAATTATTTAATGGGAAACAAAAAAAAAGAGACAATAGAAGAAGAAAGACAAAAGGATAGGAAGACTAAAAGAAGAAACAAAAAACAAGAGACAAAAAGAGACAAGAGAGGAGAAATAAAGAGAAGAAAATTATTTTATTTTATTTAATTAAGAGAACTTAATTAAGGACGACGTGTGTCCAGGTCTGTTTGTTTCAGACAGTCGACTAATACAGCTGTGTCTGATGGGAACTGCATTACACACATGAAAAGTCAGTCAGATGTTATTAGAAAGTTATCTGAACCCAAAGTTCATGACAATCCATCCAAAAGTTGTTGAGCTATTTAGCTAAAAAAAAAAAAAAAAACCCAAAACCTCACGGTGGTGCTAGATGTCAATCACCTGAAGTGCTCAGTCAGCTCTACACAACAGCACCAAACATCCTCCCAGTTGAAGCTGTAAACTGGTGTGGAGGGTCATTATCCTCAGTGACCAGCAGACTCTCTGAGCGAGTAGCAGCCAGGAGATAAGAATGTCTTAATCTGCCAGTAAATCTTCTGGACAATACGTCGGCTCAACATGACCCTAAATCCCTCAGCGGCTCACATCATTTACTGGCCGTCCTCTGGTAGTGACCCTCTGGCTGCTCACCGTCCACACAGGAAGTCTTTGTTAAAGCTGTCAGCACAGGAGGGTAGCGGAGAGTAAATCCCACCCCAATGGCACACAGGTTATTGTTCGGTGGCCTGATTTTTTTTTCAATGGGAGAATAGGTGGCGGTTTGCAAAGTAAACACAAATATAAGCTTCATTTCAGACTTGATGATAATTGTATTTGCAGATTTCACATATTAAGCACATTTCTGAATTCTGCAACATCCCAAAAAAGGATATTTTCATGTCAAAACACATCCTTAGAGAGTCCCTGACCCACTTTTTGGTCAGGATTCATGTAACGTTTTCCCACAGACAGTTTTTGTGCCTTAACGTAACCCGACCTTAACCATATCACATCATAAAACATTATTTTTAACTGTGATTTGTAATAGTTTTGGAAAACACAGACAGATGATGTTGTCCTGGGGAACCAGATTAGAAAACGCTCCTAAATTGGAGGATTTGTTGCTCTTACTGTGTTTTTCTGCAAACCAGCACACCTCCAAACAACTTATTTTAATGTTGCCATGCTATGCTATACAGTGGAAAAACACTCGTACTGTGCCAGCAGTGGCTGTGGTTGGTCACGGCTCAGCTCAGCACAACTATTCCCACCACTATCAAAAAACCCAGGACGGAGCCTGAACTGGACTGGACTGTGGTCTGCCACAACTTCTTCTCTGATACTATCACTTACGAGTGCCAAAGTTGACAGCTGGTGTCTTTATCACTCAGAATTTAGCGTCTTTATAGGATCTAAAAGCTACTTTCCATTGAATAGCTTCAGTAGCAATATAACCGAAGTGTGACTCGACACCTCTAAACAAACTCACATCTAAAGTGTCCTTTCGGTGTGACAAAGGAGTCGTAAACCAGCTGATAACAGAGCTGCACATATATAACCCTCGTGCTGTGTGTGTTTGTGTGTGTGTGTGGACCCGACATGGATGCTGGTCGTCCTCTCCGTCTCCCACGTGATCGATTGAGTGTTTGGAGTCAAAGCAAAAGCTTCAAAAGCAAAAGACACCCGCTGTGTGAAGACACACACACACACACACACCTCTCTTTGTCCTCATCACACTTAACAGACAGTCAACCTGTGTGGAGTTTAACACCTTACAGAGGAACATTTTCATTCAACCCTAACCTCAAAAACTCCCTATTACCATCTTTAATTTTTAATAACTAACCCAAAAAACACACAGAACACCCCGCTGTGACCGCTGTTCGACATGCCCTTCACCTCTTCTGTATCCTCTGTTTTGACAACACATGGATCAAAGAGGTAATGCTGAACCATATGGGGTTTAGGGGGATTTGCCCAATCTTGAGCTGATCCCAAATTATGAGCAGACCTCTTTAAGCCTTTGCTCTCTTGGAGGTTGAAGTAAAAAAAAAATCTGTTAGAAGAGAGTTGGGAAAGACGGGAACTCTCACTGTAAGGAGAGTGAAATGAATTTAATCAATTATTTTATGGACTAAAAGTTATTTTCGTTGACTCGTTTTTTTTGCAATTCCACCGAATCACAGGAGGATCACATGTTTCAGGCACCTGGAAGTTACACAACATCCTCCCAATCAGATCCTTCCTATATGTTATCAATCTATATATAATTTTCCATGCTGTATGTCTGGAACTTTGCTATCTGGTCTATTCTGCACACACAACATCTACATTATTCTCTGTCTGTCCATCCTGGAGGAGGATGTTGCTCTTCCTGATGTTTCTTTCACTTTTTCCCGGTTAAAAGGTTTTTTTAGGGAGTTTTTCCATCTCTAACCTCTCCAGATATTGGGCTATACAAATAAAATTTACTTGACAACAAAAAAATGTTGTTTTTGTTATTTACTTTTGTGCAACTGGTTGTTTTTCTGCTTTATTGCATTAAAACAATTCGCAAATTTAGTTAAGTTGCAATTTAAACATCAAAAACATGGTCCCAATATTTACTTTAGCAGCAATACATGCAGCTTAAATTATGTTGTACATATGTTGATGCAATGTTTAGCACTATTAAGTCCATGCAGATGAAAATGGAGGAAAAAATTTGTGTAAACGGTTCTTTGGAAAGGCTGAAAAGTGCTGAAAAAGAAGGAGGAAGGTTCTGATGGGATGAAATTGCTTTAACAAGAAAAGTTATGTGTTTTCAGAGGGACCAATCAGAAAGCAGCATGAACACTGGGAGTAAAATAAGGAGTTATACAGCAGAGTTTCGTAGGTCTTACCTGGCCATAATCTGTGGCAAAGACAACAACACCTCCAGAGCAAGAGGACACGGTGCTGGGGAGGTACTGCTCATCCTCCCGTAACCACACCCGGTCGCCCTGCAGAGGAAGAAAAAAAACTCTGTTTAATTACTGAAGTCAACCCACAACTCATGAATGTTAATTCAAAGTCAACAGTGTAGACAGAAGAGCTTCAGGTTGGGAAACACATCTCAAAGTGAGACCGAGCATCTGTTGACTTTGGTGATTTGCAGGTCAAAGGCATCTAGATATCAGGTTAAAAACAGCAGTAAAAAACTACACTTTGAGGTATGAAATGCTTCCAAAAGAATCTGTTTAAAGTAACCAAGATATAAAAAACACAGATGTAGTTTTAACCCAGACGTCTGTTTTTCTTATGACCTTAAAAAATCATTATTGTCTTTGGTTTTAGCTTCCAGAGTCCTCCAACACAGAAGAAACAAGCCCCAGACAGTCAAATTATCACCAAAATTATTACTATACATTATTAATAGAAGCAAATTATTAATATAAATGATTAATTTTTAATATGAGCTCATCAAAGTATTGATACAAGCAGCAAACTGACAGAGAAGCTAACCAGTTTCACCAGTTTAGCCTCGATAAAGGAGGCCTTCATGAAAAGCAGAACCCAGAGGACAAGAAAACCAACTAAATTAAAATACTTATAATATTTATTGAAGCTTCTGAGATGCAAAAATCAACTGTGTAAATCTTAAAGTTTGTTCCTTGGATGATAAAACTATGAAGAAAACCTTTTGACGGCTTCTGCTTCTTTAAAACATGTTAACTCTATCTATTTTTACAAACTGGATATAATTTAGTACTTTTTTTTGTACTTTCTTAAATGTCACGAGATCTGAAGAAGACTCGCTTTCGACAGGAAGCTGTATTAACTTCCATAGCGTTGCCATGGCGTTACCACAGCATCAACCTTTCTCCAGCCAATAGGAGGGACTCAGCTATCCAGAAGACGTGTTGGGTTTCAGAAGTCTCTACCTGCAGCAGGAGGCCAGTAAAGCTGCATGTTTATTGACCGTCAGCAGAGCGGAGTCAGAAAAACACTTTTATACCTGTTGACCTGTCCAATTTACTGCTGCTGGTTGCCACAGCCCCCCCCCCACCCCCCACGGCTTACAGCTGGTTATTTAATCACTACAGTCTCCCCATTCTGCTTTGTTCATGGAGAATTACCAGAGAATTTGGGGAATTTAGGAAGTTTTACTGTATGTTTGGTGGTTCATCTCTTAGTCTTTTCATAATTTTTTGGTTTTGGATGTGACCATAGTATCAAAATAATTCCATTTATCCCCTTTTCCTACTTTTTAAAAAGGTTATTTGATGGTATTCAGGAGATTTTGACCTTTACAAAGAAGATTCAAACTAGCAGCGCCAAACTCTGCAAAGCTCCCCTTGTTGAAATATGACTGGGGGGGCAAGAGGGGGGGGCCTCGAAGTGGATTCCCTCTTAATCGCATAGCCACATGTGCCACTGTTCATTAGCGTGACAGGCTAATGCTAATGGGAAAAACAAACGCTGCGCTTTTGTGGGACGCACGGAACAGAAAGCCCCCTCCTCTTTGTGAACCGGGCATATGAGCGACCTTTGACCCACAAGCTCTCATTCCGACTGAGTCGTACTGGTGGGGCGGAGAGAGAGAGAGAGAGAGGGGGCACCTGGCTGGGGAAAAAAAGTCGGCGTATGAATGGATTTAGAGTAAAGCACACACACACACACACACACACACACACATGCAGGGTAAAGCTCAGGTCTGCAGTGTCAGCACTGGATCAGGCGGAGGGGGGGGCCGTGTGTTGTTCTAAACCCTCCGCTGTCCTCTCTGAAGAGGGAAACTGCACGATTCAAACAGTCTCCCGCGATCTCCCGGGGAGAGATAAATCTGACGCTCAGAGGAAACTCATAAAGGAAGTCATCGTTTGATCCCAGGACAGCGTTGGCTTCGTCTCACACACAAAACACAGCCAGACATAGAAACTACTGCTCTTTCTTGACTTTGTTAATATACTTGGCGCCATTTCTGCACTTTATTCAGATCACCTGTAAAACCAAAAACCGTAAACAGCATCACGAGGCTGACTACGCTTCTTCTTCTTCTTCTTCTTCTTCTGTTCAGGCTTTAAAGAACTGTGTGTTTGTGTTTTAGCAACGACAAATGGAGCAACAAAACAAACTCAAATTTTAAAGCCACTGTTCATCAGTCCAGATCTCAAGCCAGACAATGTCCCACAGGTAAATACTGAACTCGGAAAGACTTGCTTCCAGTACTCTGAATCTTTTTAAACGAAAATGAATAATAAAACATTTTACAACTTGGATTCTTCATCCCACAAGATGATCTTAAACGTACAACTTTGAACGCCTTTAGAGATGTCTATAACTGTTTCTGATGCCGTTTTTACATATGCTATGAACTATGTTTGTTGTATGTTTACTGTCTGTCTGTTCCCTCTGCTTTGTTTTCTCTTGCAATGAGGTTACTTTATAAAAAAAAAAAGATGGGTCTGGTGATATTATATACTTTTCTTCTTGCCAATAAATCCCACAAAAACAAATAAAAACCCAACAATAATATCTTGTTCCTCTGCGTGGTAGACCTCCGTTGTTGTCCAATAAAAACTATTAAAAGCACATCAGTGAGTCACATCGCTGCTGCGGGTAACAAGTTCCTTCATCACCATGAACACACTCGCTGTAGTTCATCTGGACTCGACCCTACAATCACCGTCCCGCTGCCAGAAATACTCACTAGATCAGCAAATGTGGATTCATCCGCCGCTGAAAATAGTCCCCCCCAAATAAGAACTATTTTCTTCTGCTTCTGTAACGTTTGCAGTGCAGTTTCAGGAAATTACTGAGCCTTTTATATTTGTGAGATGCTCTTAAAGAATTACAGGAAGTCTTGAGAGACAGTTGGTCTTTTCAGGTGATTATTCTTTAAAAAAAATGTTAAATATAATAGAACATTTTCACAAGTAAATCAGACAGAAATACACAAAAAACTTCTGTGTTGTTGACAGAGGCTGATGTCTGGCTCTTTGATGCTACAAAAAAAAAAAAAAGGAGGCAAACAAAGGAAGATGTTCTATTGTAACGTGCACAATGGGAAGGCGTGTGCTGTTTACCAGCCGGGACCATATGGACATTCCTGATGTGCACGACTAGAGGAATCTGACGCTCGCATCAAGTTTGGGTGGGGAGCAGCAGAGGAGGAGGAGGAGGAGGAGAAAGAAGGGTCTCTCCCTCCCTCCTCCCTCTGGCACACTTTTCAAGGCTCTTTCACTACCAAAGACCCCCCCCCCCCCCCCCCCAACACACACACACACACACACACACACACACACACACACATGTTCTTTGTGTGCAGCGTGTGCCGCCCGCCCCCTCTCTGCTGAAGGGAGAGAAAGAGGCACCACACTATCTTACTGTGCTTTCCCTCTTTCCTCCCTTAATCCACTCCTTCTCCCCTCCCCTCACACACTCTCTTACTCTCACACACACACACACACACACTTTGACCCACAGAGCTACTAGCCTATTTCTAAACTGGGCCTCTGCATCACCTCCTCTCCCTCATTCATCACCACTGATTGCCTGAACTCTGAACATCAAAGATCTTTTTTTTGCTTTCCGATGGACTGAAGAGACACAAGGTGCATAACTCTGTTAATAGATGGAAAAAAGATGGAGCAAATTAGAAACAACAACAACAGAGAAACTTTTAATCAGCGCTAGAAGTCACAATCATACTAACTGGCTGCTGGTGACCTTGATTTTTAAAAGAAAGCCTCACCTGTAAGAGAATATAAGAGCTTTGACAAAGATGAAGTTATTTAAAGTCATCATGTTGCTGTTGCACCACCTTTATACGTAATGCCATGACATTTTACAGGATTGCACAAAGATCGTCACTGCACAAATGAGTTAAATTTGGTTGCAACTGCACAATGTGTTAATGGGTTATGGCAGTTTATGTTATGCTATAGTACACTCTTTGACTTTGGCAACCAATTATACGAAAACAACAAAAAACTACTGAATAAGTCTTTTTTTGGGTACGTCCAAATGGCAAATTTGGTGAACATAAAATGAAATGTGCAAGAAATCTTGGCTTATCTCTCCAAAGAAAAAAATATTTTGTATTTCTACATCTGCTGAGCAGTTTCAGACGTTATGAGCCAAAAGTAAAGAGCTCGTTCTGTGGCTCAACAGCCAAACGTTCCATCTAATATGATTGAAATCTGTTGTCTAGATGTTTCTGAGACATCAAACTAACTATAAACCATCATCATCATCATCAGGAGAAGCTTGAAAGATGTCTGTGAAATCACCTTTCCATCATAAACAAATCAAAGCATTTAACAACTTTATTTGATAAAACCTTCTCTGTGCACAAAAAACAAATCCTATAATATTCTAGAAATTCAGCGACCACCAAGGAATCACACAAAAAAAACTCCCAAAGACGTCACGAAACCTCCTAAACACAAACTTTTCAATCAAGTACGAAAAATAAAAAACATAATCCCCCGCTGCTGTTACACGGATTTTCTACCGAAGCAGAGACATGAAAGGAGAGCGGGGGGCCTCGGCTGAGCTAATGTCAACACACGAGCTGGGAAAAAGAGTCTCGATGTGGGACTGGGAGCTGTGGATCAAGGTCCAGCTGTTGCACCAGTAAGACCTCTGAGCCTCTCGTTCCAGTTAAACCTGAGTAAACTATCTCGCAGAGCTGAGACGAAGGCCGACATCAGTGTAGGTACTTATATTTGGGGGAAATTAAAAAAATCAAGATTCTAAGTGTTGTTAATTTGAAGCTTAGGTTCATTTCGTTACATCGACATTGTTTAGATTTAGCGAGGAGACGTGTTCGGCTTGCTTATACCCTGATGTTTTGGGTTCTCTGTTATGTCAGCAATCATTTTCTGAGGGCAGACATCATGTTCTAGGAAGTATTTTGACAAGGATTATAGATGTTGATAGGACAGACTGCACCAACACTAAAACTCAAATAAAGACCCAAAATCAAAGTGGAGAAGTCTTCCAGAGCTGCTACCTTTATCGTTTTGTAAAATCAGGACCATGGGAGCTTTTTGAGATCAGCTCAAAGCAGTTTAAGTGCTTCTCTGGGTTGATATTGAACCCTAACCTCTATAAAAAATGTGGTTTTTATTTCATTCAGATCCATAAAGATTTAAGGTCTGCTAGCCCACCGCTGCATGACATCCACATGTGCCAATCGTCCACAGAGAGAGAGAGAGAGAGAGAGAGAGATGCTCTTTTCTGGCCTTTATCTCCGTCCTGACACCTCCTCCCAGCCAGAACCAAAACACCAACACAAACCTCCCGCCCTGAAAGCTCTGGGAGCCAAACCCGAGGCAGTGACCCTTCCCCTGCGTGTATTTTCCCTGCGTAACCTCGACATGTGTGGCTAATGCTCTCTCTGCGGGACGCCGGGATGGGGGGGGGGAGGAGAGCTGGGGGAACGAGGATCTGCGGCGCTGGGAGCGTTCGTACGCCAGCGGGGTTGGGAATGAGCAGCTGTCTCGTTTGAGAGATTCCACTTCCTCCTCGTGTAACAAACAGCGTTGTGTTCGACCACAGCCATCCTCTCTATCAGAGCCTTCAATGGGAAAGCCTGTGAGGGTTTTTTTTTTTGTGCAATAAAACTGTGACTCAACACAACTGCTGGTTCTCTGACAGATCACGCAAACAACTGGTACTGTTTGCTGCAGTCTGTAGTCTGCAGACTTCAGGTTGAAGTTTAGGAAGAAATCACGCAGTAGTGTTTGGAACGATCTCGCGAGGCAGCAGAAGTCCGGTCCGGTTTTCTACCGAGTCTGAAGACCATGTCGCCACCGGTGAACTTTAACCTCGTCTACACCAGCCGCGCAGCTAAAGCGGCACAACGGCAACAGCTGCAGTCCTCTTGTCAGTGTGACAGCGGATCTGTTCTGCTGTGGACTCAGACGCTCACAGCTTGAAAGGCCGCTTACACTGTGATCATCTGCTGTCCGAGACAAAAGTTGACAATGGTGAGAGAAATGTGGTGAGATCTTTGGTCGTCAACTCCAAACAGTGATCTAGATCTCAATGAGACTGGTCTACTGACGGCTCTTACATTGTCAGAAATTCTCCCAATGTGACTGCTGCTACCAACAAACCAATCACAATATGACATGAAATGACACCAAATACATTGCCTGGTGCAACGTTTCATAAGTGCAGTTTTTGAATAAAGTTTAGGGAGAAAACACACAAAACGATGGAGGTGAAACAAAAAAAGAAGTTTGTGACTTTGCTGCGTCTTTTGTGACCAAGATTTGATTAAAGGCGTGTGCATGTGCACGATGTGACACAGTATTGTTGTTGTCTCACAGTCTAAAAAGGCGCCAAATAATACACAAGAAAAAAAAATAGACTTCGGGCAGAAAAATACAGTTTGGATCAAAGCTTTATGCATAAAGTTCAAGAGAAGTTCAAGCGGTTACATAGCTGGTGGACACAGCTACATCTCCCATGAGGATTTGACAGCGTGCCAGAGGCGAAGGATCATGGGAGCTGTAGTTGTAGAATGCTAACAAACTTTTAAACTGACGTTGTGTGCAGATTTTACTATCACAGCACAGCAGTCTGCTCACTGATTGGAATATGAATATATGAAAACCTCAAGGACAGCTTTCTGATGCTGAAATTGAAACTGAATTGTTTTTCTGTCTATTAGGCAAACACAACAAAAAAAAAACGCAATTACTTCCAACAAATCCACACAGTAGAAAATAATACAACACATGGAGGATTTTCTACTGATTGAGAAACTGTATGAGGAAAACTGACTTTTTACTACATTTTCACTGAGCATTGCCTCACAGAAACAACACAGTTCAGCAAAAAAGGTGATGCAACATCATCTAGGAAGGGACTGTGAAGAAACTGGTTTGGGATTTAAGTACTGGTCCTAACAACAGACACGTCAATCAGAAAGACGCTTTAAGAATTTGGCATCTCTTCCTCATATGTAACATCATACAGGTTGCTCTTCATCTTCATACTGTACTTTGTTTAGACTGTATGTATCTTTGATGCTGTAAATGAAAGTTGATCATTAAAAACTGTCCCACGTCTTCATGGAAAAGTTCCCCCCACCTGCAGAACAGCAGCCGTGTGGAACAGATTATGAGCTTCTTGTTTGTACAAGCCCCACATGCACATCACGGTGCTTCACTCAAACATCGGGCCGAGGAGAGAAGACGTGCTGATTTTGAAAGTGTAGTCTGAAGCTTAAAGGGGGAACAAAGGTGAACAACGGATCAGAAGCGGAGCGTCACGCACTGTTTATCTGATGTTTAAAAGGAGGGTAAACGGCTTATGCACCCGTTTTTTTTTATCATCTTGACTGTTTGAGCGCAGGTGTTCTGTGCTCTTTCTCTTCGTTTCATGACCCAGAAGTCCTTCAAAACCGCTTCAAAAACCTCATGTGATTTCAAAAACCTGCAGCTATCAAAGAGAAATTATTCAGTCTTCATTGAGGGAAAACACGCTGTTGTCTGAAAGGCATTTACTGTCCAACTAATGACAGTGATATTTATAAATCTAACGGTAACTTTATGCTAATTAATTCCTAAATGCTGCTCTTTCAACCTGTATTACTTTGACCAGAGGAGCAGGTGTTTGCAACAGGTGGAGAGCAAATACAGACGCTTTTATCGCTTCTTCTTTGTGTGTTTTTTTTCTTGCAGGTGCTGATGTGTCGTCATTGTTAAAGTCACACTAATAGAGCGGTGTGTTGCAGACGGCGGTATCAGGCCTTTTGTTTTGTTTTGCCTCTTGGAGATTAAGTGCAGGTCATCTGGCTGATTGGATGGATTAATTATTAACTTTTAGAGGGGAACTGCTTTATACGACCGAGGTTAAAGAGAGCAACCGTCTGATTTCCCATGATTATCATCTGCGTGTTTTTGAATTTGTCTGGCTCTCGTTCAGCCAATACGGAGCAAGAAGACAGAAACATTAAAGCGCCGCAGAGGAAGCCGTCTGAAAGTGCTGTTTGTCAGGAAAATTACTATTTTCAAACCTTTTCCTGAGGGGTTTTTTTTCTTTTCAAAAGCAGTTTTTTTTTTCTGTCAGACTGCTAATTTGTCTGAAGGTTTTCTTGTTGGACATGACAGAGGACAGATGGAGAATTAGTCATTTTAACTGCTCAGAGGAAATTTATGGTCAGAAGGTGAGATTCAGCCCTTCACATTTTCCAGCTGTTGCAAGACAAATCTTGCAACAAGCTGACGAATTTGAGTCTCGACGGTAAAAAAAAAAAAAGTGAAAGTATTCAGCATGCTCCCCTGTGATGACAGTGACTGACAACACAATAGACACAATGCAAGCACCAGTGTTTAGTGGGAAACTAGTGGTCTGGGAAACACAGCTAGGAGGAAGTCTATGAGTGCAAATTGACCTTGAACCTTTGCCAGCATGTGACACACAGACCAATCAACTCAAAGCAAAGCTATTGTAGAGAACCAATCAACATGAGTTCAGCAACATTTTTTGAACAGATTTGAATGACTGGACACACAGAGTGAGAGCAGGGGATTGTGGGAACTGATTAGCTTGCCGTATTGACTTTTGGAAAAGGTCTGGGAAAGCCTCACAATGACACACACACACACACACACACCAAAACAAATACACAAAGACACACAATCACACATGATTAAACTCCAGTACACAAACACATTGACAGAAACACACACATGTCAGTGTGAACTCATTTACCTGCAGAAACAGATGCAAATATTTTACTAATATACACACGTGAATAAATGTACATGCATTCATGATCACATGCAAACATAAATGCCTAAAACATACACACTCATATACACACAAACATACAAACCATAAACACACCTACGTATATGCACAGACATACAAACACACTGACTTGGTAAGTAATTAAAAAAAGCAAGTATGAGCGCTCCCATATGTTCACCTATACAACAGACAAATGAACTGCAGCGAATGCAGGTTACTCCAATACACATTTTCAAGACCACACGCATTAAATTCAATTACACAAAAGTGCACAATTAAAGCCAACATACACACAAAGCGAATGTTTGGAGGCCATTGTCAACAGATTGACTCCCTGGAGTTCAGTGGGTCAAGTTTATTCATATAGCTTGACATCACAAATCACACTTTTGCTTGTGTATAATAAAGGCTCTAACACCCTCTATCCTCCATTCAAATGAGGAAAAAAAAAATCCAGAAAAAACAGGAAAAAAAAGAGAGAAACTTCAGGAGGACCAACAGAGGAGGGATTTCTCTTTCACAACTGACACAATATATGTTTATGTCTTATGTAAACCCTAAACTTCTATTTTTAAGTTCTATTCAAAAACTTTATAAATATAAACGTTACAAATAACAAGATTAAAAAACACCACTTTAGAAGCCCTGAGAAACTGGTATGCTCATAACTTACCAGTTAGTATTTTAGCATGCTCACAGTTACCATGCCAACATGTTAATGTTAGCACATTAACATTAATAGATTTTAACAACTATCAATGTTATCAGCAGTGTTAACAGTTAACAGTGACATACAGACGCAAAGATGCATCTGTGGAGGTTAAAAATATTTCGGCTCAAGCAAAAGAAACTGCATGTATCACACACGGTCAGTGCGTCTGTTGCTAGCTAGCTTACAGCTAACGTCTGTACAGTTAGTACATTGGCTGTTTGGAGCGAATAAACAAATACGTTCCAGGTTTGCTGTTTGAGTACACCTTAAGATGTTGAAATAATGCTGACAAAGTGATGTCTAGTGTGTAATATTTAGCATGTTGGCATACAATTACCAAAACTGCATGCTAACAATTAGTATGCTAACATCCAAAGTATTTTATCATACTTTTCTTCTTTATTATTAACGTCAAAGTACAACTGAGGCTGACAGGAATTCAATCATGAGATGTTCAGTCATCAACTGGACAAATGAAACTGCAACCTATTGGTGACGCTAGACGAAAAGTTAGGGGATCACCAACCATTAGGACTCTTCTGGGGACCAGTAGACTAATGTTAGTAGCCCATGGTAATCCATCAAATGGCTGTCAAGATTGTCATTACCACCCCTAGAGCTGCTAGCATGGCTAAAATGTTCCTCATTCCATATTTCAAATAGTTGTAGTTTGCTGTAATGTAGTCAACTGTGCACATATGTAACTCAATATCCTTTAACTTGCTTTAATATTTACTCTGTCAATCTTTCTTTAAAAGCAGCTTCTTTTCTGCTCTATCTTATCTTTATGAACCGAATTCTTCTTTAATCCACTTAGGATTGAAGTCTACATTCTCAAACTCAGTTAGGAAACTATTTCTAAGCTTGACATGCATTCGCTTTTCCTCTGAGGAAAATAGTGAAACTTTTGCGTAGAGACTTTGGAGGGAACACAAGCAAATCTCTCAACTAGTGGTTGTAAAACTAGGGTCCTGGGACCTCCAGGAATCTAGGAGAAAGGTCCAAGGGTGTCCCAAGCAAAATGAAGCCAAACATGCTCAGTATTCCTTTTGAATCTTTTATTATAACCTATTCTGCTAAAGTGAACTGGAGAATTTGAACTGGAGTCTTACAAAATGACAGTAAATGATGTCCCAGACGGTAGCTCATTCTATAGTGAACATCATCTGTCATAATAACTGCCGCCTTCACTTCAGCTCCCCTTATTGAATTTCCAGACCTTAAAGCCCCTTAATTAGATGTTATATACCTCTTAACCACCCAGCTCAGTGCCACATATTATTCTACCCGACACACAGAGGGCGTCTGCTGAAGCCTGGAATTCATGATACATGACATGTAATTTCGTCAGAGACTGAAGGAGGTTTTTTTCCACCTAACCTGAACAAACTGAGAGCAGTCGGTGATGGTTTTTGTCAGAAAATCTCTTGTGTTTCTGTGGAGTCGAGGCCATGTGTGCAAAATCAGCAAAAACCAGAGGGGGATTAGATCATATGTGTGTGTGTATGTTGGAAAAAGTCTGGTTATGTACAGTTAAATCACATTTTTACGTGAAACATTACAACACTTACATGTTTATTTACAAGTCCAAAGTCCAATTGCCGTTGCAAGAATGTATTATTATTTGTTTGAAGTGGTTTGAAGTACAATATGGGTGGAGTTTACAAAAATTAGGATGTGTCATGTGGTTTTAAGGTAAGTTATCAGAAAAGCTGGATGAAAAGCTAAAAAAACAGTAATTATATTATCATTATTCCTCATATTGACTTATATTACAATATGGAAAAAGTGTGCAAAATGACATTCAAAATTGAGCTCAAATGTTCGTTCTTGACCTTGGAAACAGTAGTCCAGGTAGTACAGGTCCAGTAGTACAGGTCCACTTACTAGCTTTTGGTGGAGCTTTCAACCTTATCTCTCAGAGATAGGACAACTAAAAGCTAGTAAGTGGATATTGAGTTTAATATGATATGAATATGAGATGAATATGATATGTTTGAATAGTTAAATTTAGGTGCATGTAAAGTGAAGTGAATTGGAAGCATTACGTCTGCCTCTCCCCACATTATTAATTTAGTTTTTAATTACAAGTTACAATAATTACATGTTTTTTCAAACTGATATGATCATATTATCATAATTCAATGCCACTGAAAGTCAATAAACAATACTATTGAATCAGTGTTGATTAAGGTGGTTTTGGGTGTAAGTTTAATTCTATTACAGTCAAACATTTTCCAAAGAGTATGACTCATTTTCGTTCAACTTGTTCCCATGAATTTCACTGTAATATGAACTTACGCAGACTTGAAAATTAATTGAATAATTTATCATGTTTGTCAAAGTTGTATTATCGTGTGCAGCTGTGAATAGGGACCACTTTTAAAACTCTGCGGTGCTGCATTAAAAGACACTCCAACAACAACAACACTCGAGCTAGTTGTCTTCCAAAAGGTTCTGCTTGGATCAGCTGTGTTGTTGGATAATTAAATCCAGAAAAGACAAAGACACTGTAAGTGGAATTTCCCAAAAGATATCTCTCTAAAAATGTACTGAATGTTTTTGATAATGGTCAGCAGAAATGTAAAAATACACCAGTTTTAGATCAAAAAGATGCAAAACCACAAAAAAACCCCACTCAAATGGGTTCATAAAGACAAAAACAAACCGTCACTGACATCAAAATAATACATTATGATAGAGAAGAAGTAGAAGAAAAACCGCTCCGCAACATGACCATGAACATCACAAAAGGAGGCACGTTTACCCTTCAAAAACGATGTGGAAAAGAAAGATGTAACACACCAGAAGCCATTATCCCTCCTGCCTGCAGGCTCCTTGATGTGGCAACAAAACAACAGAGACCAATCACAGCATAATCACACCCACTCGGCTCATAAGCGAGGCGCGGAAAAGCCGAATTCCAGCTTTTCTGATGGAAAAATGAATGGGAAACATGGCTGCTATAGCTTGTATGGGGTTAAATGAAACCATGTGTGTGGCAGGAATTCTGCAGCCACATCCGGCCGACGGAAGGCTCCCTCTGAACGTTTTTTTCATAATCCACTGAAAAGGTGATTTTCCCCCTGTATTAAAAACATACTATAAATATATATTGGCTAATTTCTAATACTGGAACTTACTCTCAAACAAACCATCAATCAGTTTTAGAAGTCGATGCTAAAAGTTGATTTAGGACGGAAGCTTTCCAAATATACTTAAAGCTGCATTCGATTTTTGGAGGCTTTTTAGTGCCAAATAAAGTGGCTCATTGCATTGTGGGAGAAAGGAAGAAGGAGTTGGTTGCGGAGGCCGGTTCTGGGGCCACTGATGATGATGGTGATGATGATGATGATGATGATGATGATGATGGAGGAAGGAGGACTGTAGCAAAAACGTGCCAACAAGACACACAAGCAGCTGTAAGTCTGCACACACACACACACTCTACTGTGGATGATTAATTGCCATCACATGTAGAGCAGCGGCCATAAAACATACACATGGACTACCTCACGGTAGCCAATCAGATACTGCGAGGAGCTGCTGACAAGTTGAGTTTTAAATAATATTGTTGATTAGTTTTTCATAGGCTGCAATAATCTTGACTACTGGCTGTATTCTGACTGTGACAGTATTTGGATGAAGAGGTTTTCAAAGTTTATTTATAGAACTATTTCATGCATATTTCTGTCAAACAAACCAGAGACCAGAGTTTCCCCTCAAACCTGATTGTTCTGTTTTGAGTTTATTTTTAGATGTCATCCATCCTTTTCCTTTGTAAACAAGTCCACATCCACAAAGCATCAAAAATGCAAAAAGACAGTCATAGTTCAGTGAAGGCATCATTTGAAAGCGCTTACTTCAATTATGATATTAGGCAGTTTAAAGTATCTTAAAGCATCTCTAAATTAGATAACATTAATATACAGTGAGTCCATATCAGCATAATAAATGGCTGACAGAAAGTAGTTATTACAGCTGTCTGCTACGGTCCAAAATGGCAGCTTAACACACAGAAAAGCACCTTCAAAAGTTTACAACTATACACTCATTTGTGCGCGTAAAGCTAGCAGCTCTATTTCAAAGTGAACAAGACTTTCCTTATAGGTATTTAAAGGACCAGTGTTCAGGATTTAGTGGCATCTAGTGGTGAGGAGCTAACATTTGTCGTTATTTGTCTGGCTCCTGCAGAGGAAGACGACATCCCCCATCCTTGACGCCACATACAAAACTCAAATGTACGGCAGCATTTCAAAGGTCAGACTCGTAGCTACTGAGCCTGCAGAGATAAATAGACTAGGCTAGTTTGAATTAGCAGCTTAGAAGAAGTTGATCATCATGGAAAACTTTGCACCACTGGAGTAACAAAAAACAGTGAATTATTAAACATAGCTTGACCTTCCAGTTTCTTGCATCTATCAAGTTTTTCTTCATGAAAGGAGCAAAATAGAGCAAATAATGGATGAACATAAGTAGTGTTGCAACTAACAATTATTTGCATCACTGATTAACCTGTCGATTATTTCCTCAATTAACCAATTAGCCATTTGAACTATAAAATGTCAAAGAAAATGGTAAAAAAAAAAATGTCAATCACAGTATCCCAAAGCCCGAGATGCAACCTAAAATATCTTGTTTTGTCCTGATCAACAGTCCACAACCCAAAGATATTCAGTTCACTATCATAGAAGACTAAAGAACAGAACATATTCATATTTAGGAAGCTGGATCCAAAAAATTTTAGCATTTTCTTTAAAAACATGTCTCAAAATAATAAATCGATTATCAAAATAGTTACCAATTAATTTTTTGTCAATCAACTAATCGTAAACATAAGGAAGGTGCAACTTAATGACAAAGGATGATATAAAATAAGATAACTTATCAGCATTTAGCTGCAGTGCACAGTAAAGAGTGTCTGGACTAGACTGGACTAAAGGACCTTAAGAAAGTAAAACTTAAGTGAACTTTTATCATCTACTGTACAAAGACAACATACAACTGAAGGATTTCGGAGCCCGTATCCAAGAGCAACTGCTGAAACTGATTTGTTTGGACTACATTTATTCAGCTGCCAAAGACCGCCCGCAACAAGAAAACTGACCCACTATGGCAGGAAATGTGAAATTAAAATAATACATTACAGTGAAACCTAATGTCTCTTTCAAAACATCGAAAATATTTAGCTAATAGCTTCAGTTACCGCCTTTACCGCCGATTCCCTCCAAATAGTTTTACTGCTAACAGTCAAACCAAAACCAATAATGGGAGCCGAAATGAGGGACAGATGGCAGACCTGTAGCAGAAAGATCCACCGTTTGAAATCCATATGAAAAAAAACAAAAACCCTCCACTTCAACAGACAGATTTACATCACGACTACTAGAACCTGCAGCTTTTTTAGTCACACTGAGATCAACATAAGGTATTTATTTTTATTTTACCCAAAGTGGATGCAGAGTGTTGTGGAAAATCATGACTGTAAGCTGCCAAAAAACTGCAGGAGATGGAAGGAGGAAGATGGTGAGTCGAGGTGAAGTTTGTAGCAGAACCGAATCTCAAAAAAAAAACCAACCCACAATGATGTGAAACTGTAGCAGACACCGCCTGCCAAGACTCTCCAGAGGTACCGCTTCATGCTGATGTAGAAATTACCGAAATGACTGCACTCATTCATAAAGTCTATAATCACTCATAATCACCAAAATCCTTAACATGTTTTCTCTATTAACTGGGAGAAAAAAAATATGTATTAAAAAAAAGGTTTTAATAGATGGAATGAACAAAGGGACATCTGTTTTGCAAGATTCATCCGGAGCTTTCAGCCTTTCCTCTGACCACAGAATCAACTTTTTAAGCGAGCTTCCCTCTCCTCCCTCTGCTTACTGTTTGCTCCTGTGCCCTTCTTTTACCGATGATGACTTCAACATTAGCTCAGAGCTTCTGTGGTCGGAATAATTTTAGAGCCCAGACTCAACTTAGAAAAGGTCAACATTTAGAAAGCGAGTGTGTGGGTTTCTTTTTTTTTCTCTCTCTCTAGAGAGGAGTGTGACTGGGAGTTCAGGCAGGGACAGTTTCCTCAGAGCAACTCGTCTCAGGACCGAACTGCTTTTAAAACACGTACGGTATCGACTTTGTTGCCTTTTTTCCTCACTTCAAAAAAAACATTTATCACTCTCGAATACAACCAAGGTCAACGTAGAATAAACACTGCATAGTTTGAGATTAATTTCTGCAAATTTTGAGCGTTTTAGTTTAGATTTAGGAAATCCTTGTTACTTCTCTCTTGGCCGGCTAAAGCAGAAAATGATCCATTAGTGCATTTTAGTTTTCAACTGTTGAGGAGAGTTTATGGCAACGCTAGCAGCTCTGTGAGGCTTCAGCACAGTATGGTGCTTTGAGAAAATGCTCACATTTCCAGTTTGTCTGTTGCTACTGTGTCTTTGTTTGCGCAAATTAGAAAGGACTTAATAGCGTAATCATTCATTTCTAAAAATACCGTATGTTGTTGTGCAATCAGATTTTATTGCATATATTAGTTGTTTTTAGCAATTTTCCATTATTTCTTGGCTGCTTGATTTTGCACATGGCTTCCGTTTGATTTTATCACTTATGAGGTTCCGCTTGTGCCAAAACGATGTTGCTCTACACTGTTTTCGGATTACAAGGAAATGCAGGAACAAAGAGGAGTAACAACTGGATTATACGCTATTCCAAAGTACAATAAAGCGACACATGTTGGCACAAATGAAACGCCAAAGAGCCATAGCTTCCTTACATAAAAGAAATATGGCTCACTCTGCACTTAAATTAATTAAAAGCAAACTAACAATCATCAACACAAAAAAACACCTGGTAGGTTTGAATTATTAACAATGTAATTGTCAGTAGGGGTCAATGGTCACATCATTCAACACACTCTGGTGTCAGAGTGTGGGTGTGAGCGGAGGTGTTGACTGGAGACTCCAAGGAAGCAGCTGCTAGTCGGATGATCATCCTCTCGCTGTCGGCGTGATCGGGTTATCACCAAAACATCCAGCACAAAGATACTTGAGCAAGCTGATAGAATCAACTCTAAAAAAAATTAATTAAAAAGTTCAGAGAACCCAAATTACAAAAAGATATATTCTCTGAAACCCTTTAAGCACTTTAACAAATGGAGGGACGACACTTCCCACGCTAAATTCTCAAAACTTCAGAGACATCAAGTTTGGAGATAAAGCTCCAAGTATCCTCCTCAGCTGCTTTGTGGATAATTAAAAGGCATGTCTTTGTGGATCTGCAGAGCAGCTGTAGGGTGTATCCATGTGAGTTTGCAGCTGACTCAGGAGGGACTTGGAACTTCTTTTTTGGTTGGATGACAATCAAACTGCCTGAGGGGAAAACATAGCAGACTGTTTTGAGAGTCGTGAGAGAACAAGAAAAGACCCGGTACTTGATATCAGACAGGTACTCCTCTGCAACACTCCTGCTGCAGAGGAGTGTTGTCACTGTGGTGAGAGGAGATTCATCTGCAAACACTCAAGCTCATGGACGAGATGCTAATTTGTTTACATGTGCTTGCTGTATTTGCCTGGTGGTTTAATCCAGGGTGAAAAGAAGCAGAAAGGAGCAAAGAAACCAAGTCTACTACAAACATAAACAGTCTAAATTTACTGGAAGTTGCTCCTAATGCATATTTAGTCAGTTGTTAAATTTTCCTAGTACTACATGTATAGTTCAACATTGTGGTAAATGTGCTTATTTGCTTTCTCTGTAAGCGTAAGATGAGAACATCAATATCTATCTCATGTCTGTTCAGTAAGGAGTTGAAGTCAGGACAAGGTTAGCCTAGCTTAGCATCTAAACAGGAAGCAGGGGGGACATGTAGCCCTGCCCTAAAGTTCAAAAATACACCTAACAACACTTCTAAAGCTTACATATAAACACATATATCAATTTTACAGTTCTGTTTGTGTACAGATTAAAATAATTTGTGGTTTTCGAGGTCGTTTATTTTCTTGACGGATGATAGCTCCATCTAGCCAGGCTAGCTCTTTCCCGCTGCTTCCAGTGTTTATGCTAAGCTAGGCTAACCACGACTTAACTCCATACTCTGTACTTACTGATAGTACTCTCATCTCACTATGGCAGAAAAAGTGAATAAGTGTATTTTCCCAAAACTTAGAATTGTTTTTTTTAAAAAGAGAAAATGTATTTTTTGTATTATCTAGATATATTTCCTCCCATGGTAACATGGTCATATGTATATTAAATATGATGAAAATGAAACAAACTTCCAATTTTGTGCTTTGAATAATGAAATAATGTCTGTATTTATAGACTGAGCTCATATGTTGTTTGTGTTTAATGTGTTAATATGTACAAGTATGCAAAAATGAAAGATAATATCAATGAACTGGCATGTCAGCTACAGTTGTTTCAACAGTTTCAATGCTGCTATGATGAAACGGTTCAGAATAAATCATTTGCTTTTTAAAAACGTGTAATTTTCTCATTGATTACAGATTCTTCTCATTTGTCTGAAGACTGTAGCTGTTTTCACAACAGCAGTCATCTTTTCTGAAAAATGTTGCCTGCAAATCAAATTCAGAACAATATGTCAGATTCACAAGAGTCCAAATGACATGAGGGGATGAAAGTTCCTGCTCTGGAGGCTAACCAGGCACACACAGAGGGGACATTACTGTCACAGCTGATCCCTGCAGTGTGTAACTGCTCTAATAACAGTTTTCTCTCAGCGCAGCACCGTCATTATCACACTGTTGGAACGTTTACTTTCTCATCTCCCTCCTGCAGGTTGATGCTGTCCAACAGGTAATTTTCTGACAGTTGCACTACGTGTCAACACGCAGCCTTATCTAGTGAAGAAAGCGTGAAAGAATTTTACAGTGGCTGAACATTCGGTATCTTGTGTGTTACATTCCTGTCTATAGATACTACAGTCAGGTCATCACTGTTTTAGATTAGAGCCTAGTAATAAGTCAAAACCAAAGTCGTCAGAAACATATTTTGTGAGTTGAAAATCTTCCAAAACAGCAACTTCACAGGAACAAACTCCCAGACAGAGTTTCACAATTTTTGATATTTTCTTTTTATATCACCATGCAGTCCATTTTTTTTCAATAAAACTTGTTGCTCAACGCTCCATAAATTTGCTCATGGCCTTTGATGTGTCTGAACACGTCTAGCTGAAGTCGTTCGGGGTGAATCTGTGGGATTTTGTGATGAAACCTGGCTGACGCAGCAGGGTGTGTGTGTGTGTGTGTGAGGTTTCACCTTTCGCTGCTGAAGGTCCAGATAACAACCAGCGGACTTTGACCCCGTCCTGATCAAAAAACAAAGGAATTCCCCAGAGATTCCTCAGCCTAAACAATGACGTGTTGTTGTTGTTTACAGCTTTATGTGTCTATGAGGGGACTTTTCTACTGACACATGGTAAGATCATCATAAAACACATCATAAATGCATTGTGAGTGCCTGTTAATAATCTGAATTACTACTGACTAATAATTACCGACTAATACTGTCTGGGACATCGGTTCAAAACCTGCTTAAACCTGTTTGACATTATAACCGCCTCCTCAAGTAAAACTGTGACGTTATTACTATATCCAGAAATTCAAGTCATGTACAGTGAAATCACATTTTAAACAAGCCGCCACTTGCAGTTTATGTTTTTACACATCTATTTAAGACACTGAAGCCATGAAAGCAGTCTCCCTCTTCATCACTAGAAACAGCAACATTATAATACCAAACAACCAACAGTTAAATGACAATTAAAAACATTTAAAATTTCAATACTGTGGAGAGGTTTCATAACAAGAAGTCTAGTCCATTTTTATATGTATTTTTTAAAAAAATCATTACAAACTATTTTAATTTGCATTCACATTAAGGATCAATACATTCTAAATAGATGTTTATTTTGTCTTTAAATGATAAATAATAATAATAATTCTTTTTTTAAAGGCTTTAAAATTGTACTTTTTCTATCATATTCAATCTCACAATTCAATTTTCCCCCCCATACTTTAACATTTTAAGTTTCTATATATTGATCACTTTAATCTTAAGATATTTCTACCACTAATATATACATATATACATTTGAATAAAGTTTTTTTCATTTATGAATTAATTATAAACAATAAACAAATATTTAAAAAAGTGACACACTGAGGACTCCATATCATAATGACTGGCTGTTGTTTTAGATGCTCCATTAATTTGTCTGTCGTCCACACTGCAGACAGGCGGGCCGGTGAGCAAACACTCGCCTTTCTTTAGCTTTCCATCAAACAAACAATGAAATATTTATTCATCCAAACCAGTCGATGAATTCCTGATGACAGCGGACGTTTGTTTGTCTGCGTCTCCTTAGTGCTGAAGATGAGTCTAATTTGAGTCACTGTGTCTCATTAACTATTCAACCAGCCCTCGTTATGTTGTTCCGGTAAGTTGCTCGGATAACCGATTCTTGATTCACGCTGTGGACGCCGATGACACGGAGGATTCATGATGAGTAAGCTGTAAATCGCACAACAAAGATAGAAACGAGCGCTTTGAGACGGGTAAATTCCTTAAAACGTGTTAAGCGTCTGACATGAAATTGCTCCATTTACTACTTTGGTGCTGTCACATGAGCAAGAAATCTTTACATCTGAATGGATCTAAAAATGTATAAATGCAATTTCACTCCTAACAGTGACATGTTAATTGAAAAAGAGAACCGCCGTTATCCTTTATGATGCTCAAAATACCTACAACCGCCACTTTTGATCCCTCGAAGAAGGCAGCAAACTGCTCAGTCAACAGCAGAAGACTTGAGCTCTACTGGGAAGCTCGTTGCATGTGAGTGATATATACATACGGAGCAGACACGTGCTGGAAAGAGCTTGCAAGTAAACAATGTGCAATGAATCAATTCATAAAGAAAAAACAAATGTGAACATGTCACATCCAATCTTTAAAAAGGTAAGACATAAAAAATGCAAAGACACTCCCTGAATATTTGATAGAGGTGGGTGAGTTTGGTTTCGAGCAGATGTTGATGTAAAAAACAGGTGTTTGTGTTTATAGCTTTGACCTTGCTGTCTCTAGAGGAATTGTTAACATGCACTACTTGTGTGTCTGCCTACGTGCACCTCGAGCAACTGTAAATCACAGCATTCGTGCGGTTCAATGGAGAAAACAAGACTCTTACATCTTATTCACAAACAGTGAATAAACATGTTCCTGTGCCACTTACACCTTCTTTTTCCAGGACGTTTAAAAATGGAAGCTGCACAAATCGAGGCTCTGTTTCCTTTTAAGGGCACATCATTAAGACCAAATGTGTCAGAACTGGTCAACAAGATGTTACAAAAGCAAATTGCACAATCCTTTGCAGCCCTCATTTTCCCATAATCCACTGCATGCCAATGAAACCTATCATCTAACCAATCAAATACTCCACCAAGATATGGTTAAATACACAGCTTCCCATTGTTGCTAGCTTTATTAAAGCTACGTCATAAACAGAAAATGTAAACCTATTTTGGCGAACATATTGCAAGCATACAGGTGAGCAGCTGAGAAGTGCATGGTGCTGCAGGAGTGGTTTGAGACATTTCTGTTAACATTTTGATTCTGTCTTTTGCTGTAAAATTGGGTGATCACTGGAATCTAATATAGCCAACCAGAACTACCATCATTCATGACAGAGCAAGCTACGAATCTGTCACCGCTGCCGTTCAAGCCTGCAGGAGGTGAGCATTTTGGATAAAAGATATCTTTACGTTGGAGTATTCCTTTTATGATGCATTGGGCGGTCAATGTGAACTGATAAAGTCATTTGTAAATCCACCATGCAAATGAAAAAGCCACTCAAAGGCTACTGCATCGCAACTTGCTTTTGTGCTGATCTCCACAATCTTGCACATGCACGCCACAGTCTATATATATATAGCTGGAAGTGTCGAGGTGTGACGTCATTCATTGGTTTCATTGGTTTGAAGCCCAGAGTTGCAGTTTATGGTTGGCACCATCTTTTCCATTTGACGCCAGGACCTTCCAAATAAGAAGTGCAGGGTGTTGCCTTTCACACTCTGCAAACACACCCCGCTACCTTGGACCCAAGCTAACGCTAGCTTACTGGGAACAATTGCTTGCTGCACACTTGGGCAAACATTAGCTACTTTAGCTAAATTGTGCTAACAGGGCAGGTATGGTAACCAATACAGAGACTTTATGCTTTTGTCGACTTTAACAGCGGCTTTCCCCTTGTGTTTGTAGGTTTGTCCACAGAAAACTTTAATTGTTGCAGAGCATAACAACTTCTATGGTCATTAATGTGTTCTTTTGCTATGTTGAACCTTGGAAGTGTAACTTCTATTCCTCCATTCGAGCTCTGCATCTGAAAAACGTTTTCTACTCAAATTCCAATCTGCTGAAAGCATCCACCAAACTGCCTATATTAGACAGCAAAAACAGCTTCAAGTTTATGTTATTGCTGATCCAATACTCTCAAGTGTTATCTGGCCACCTGCACACTGTGACCTTTTGCACATTCATTTTTCTTTTTCTTCAGCTAAAGAGCTCTTCATTTTCTTTGAATTAGCTTGTTATTTAAACATCAGTGCCAGCACCTAGTCGTTGGCCCGGCTACAGACGACTGAGAAGATGCTTTTGGCTTCCCGTTTCAAGACAGCCACATGAAACAACAAAAGAGGGGAAGAGTTGAGCTCTGAGCCACTTTTAACCCCCCAGATAGAAGATAAACACACTTATCCTGTTCATGCAAGAAAAGACGAACACGTTCAAAAGAGATTTCAAGAAGGGCTTTGAAAGCAAACTTTGAAGTGAAGAAATTCTAACTTGCTTTTCCTGTCTGCCGGCCCTCTTCCTGCTTTTCAATGGGAGTATTTTTTCTATGCAGCGGCCATTTTGGGTCATTCTCATACCAGTGAACGCAGGGTGCAGATAAGTCAGAGGTAAGAGATGATTTGTGTGGTGAAAACTGACTAGAAAAACCAACCCTCAGCTGTTCAAAGTCCAACAGCAGGTTTGAAAGAGCAGCTTGCAGGTGTAAAAGTGGCAGCAAAACGTCCGTAAAGAGCATGAATGCAGTCAACTAACCCTGCACAACCGAACGTAAAAATAAATACTTTTCCATTTGTTTTTTTTTGAATGAAGAGACTCTTTAAAGCTGTTTTTGGTTTTGCAGAACAAAGCGACTCTGAATCCCACAAGCCCAGGCTGTAATCTCAGTTATGCTTGCTGGGCAGCTTCCTTGTTTTCTCCTCACTGAGTCAAACATGCAACATCCACAGAAAAAGCCAATAGGGTTTTGTCTGCCATTTTTAGTCAGGCATTTCTAAGGGGGGCGGGGGGCCTCCATTGCCTAAAAAGAACCGCTGCTGGGATTAGTAGTCTTTCTGTTTTAAGAGTAACTGGCATTTTCATTCACATTTAACTTTTTAATTTTACCTTTAGGGAGATACATTAGAAAACTATCATTAAAACCCATGAAAGTGTTCCAATGAAACTCTGTAGATAGATCAGACTTGGATCGAGCTACTATTGATTACATTTTGGTGGTTAAGTGGATCTGGGAATTCTGCCTTTAGATGATTATTGTTTTATAGCCGCAACTAGAAAACTGAAAAAGACGGAAACTTGATTTCAGATCCTAAGGGGGAATTTGCAGGATTACCAAACAACTCAACTTGTTATTGGTGTAAAAGCAAGATGTTCATGATCGTGCTGCCTACATGACTCCTTGTGCTTCCACGTACAGATTGGACACACTTTTCCAATTCCCTTGAATGAGAAAGTGTGTCCAAATCAATCGACTGGTTCTGTAAATTGGGAGAATGAGAGAAGAGTTTGAAGGTTTCTAACCTCAATCTGTTTCTACTGATCGGTGGGTTTTTTTGTCCTCTTTCAACGACAAAACAAAATTCATTTCTGAAAACCCTACTGAGTCATTTTTTAACTGCCATGAAGAAACCTGTAACTAATAAAAGGCTTGCAATAAAATAATACTAATAAAAGAATTGCATTAAGTTTGCACATTTGTAATTCATTTTTATTTTTGAATAACAGGAAAAAAAACTTTTAATCAACTGGCATATTTTATTTTCAGCTCTAGGGTCATTTCTCAGAGACAAAAACCAATCTGATTGGTTCAGTGAAATGGGCGGGCAATGAATTTCAGTTTTAACAGAAAGTTATTGAACTCACATTGAGTTTATACTCGCTTACCTGCCAAGAGTTAAATGAGAGGAAACACCATCAGTGAGCTTTAGGAGTAAGGACAAAAACATATCTACTCATTTAACATTTCACTGAGACTCCACCTCACCTTGCATGTTATAGAACAAACAGAAGGATCCAAAGCCCCCATCATCACTTTGTGTATCCCATCACAAACACTGGATAACGGCTGCATTTATGTATTGTCTGTCTGTTCTGCTTGTAACCACACAGATTACACTTTCATGAAGCCAGACAACAGGAAACCCAGCTCTTGATTAAATAAAACCACATTATTTTCCTGCCCGAGAGCCATTGGTCAAAGGGAGATCAATGGTGGACTGTCTGCAGGATTTAATGTATGGGCAGAAAAATTGAAAACAGGGGTGATAAAGGGATTTGAACATACCTAAAAAAAATCAAGGTCATAACTTGTAGACATGATCAAAAAGTCAATCCATGAAGTAAAACTAGTTCCTGATTAATCAAACGTCCCCTCTGTGACTCATTAGTCACCCAAATTGAGCATGTAAAGCGATTCGTCTCCGCCTCTGTCTGAAGCAAACTAGACAAATCAAACTCACGTGAGGAGAGGAATTCCCAATTCAAAAAGACTAAAACTGGTGTTTTTCCAGAGATTCTTGAACTTTCTGCAGATCAGAGGCTCAGGATCAATGATGACCTGACGCTGAACTAACTGGGCTTAGACCGGTTTCTACCACAAAGACCACTTAGGCCCATAAAGGAGGGAAATGACCAAACTCCCCTCGCTAAAGCCCACCTGACCTACTTTCTCCTGCTGTCTCCCGCGTGTTTGTGTGAGCATGAGAGAATGTTAAGGCATGTTTAAGACAATGTTTGTACAAGTGTGTGTGTGTGTGTGAGGGAAAGTGAGTGTGGTCACAAAAGTGTGCACACATACGACTGAAGGGAAACGGGAAATGAGGGAAATGGGGAAATGACTGGGGAGTAATGGCGACAACAATTTTTGAACCACTCAATTCTCACAAGATTTCAGGGCGAGACTTCTTAAAGAAATATGTTTTATTTCTCTGTATGGTTCTTTCCATAATGTTGTCAGATACTTAACAATCTGAGCCTTTCAGTGGCAAAAACAAGCACTTTTAGTGGGTGTATACTGACCGACACAATTGCCTCAAAGGATTACATTGCAGCCCATTTCATAGCTGCAGCAGTCATGCTCAATGTTGGACCAATTTCAAAAATTGTTGTCTCCATTAGTCATTCAGACACAGAACGATGGGAAAATAGGGTCCAGGTTGAAAAATATCAAAGTTTCCCTTTAATTGTGCTTTGAGGAGGTGCAGGATATTATGTGTATATATATTGTGTGTCCCAGTTTAGTGTGTGTGTGTGTGTGTGTGTGTATGTGTGTTATGGGCTGGCAGCTGAGGCCAGCAATGCCATGTGTTGCCCAGCTGTGGTCGCCTGGCGTTGGTTTCGCAGACTCGTAGCAGAGGGAACGGGCAGAATATAAATACTGTCTTCCCTTCTCTGTCTGTCTTTCTTCTGTGACAAACAACAGACGCCTTGTTGCACAAAAGAGGGGCAGTTTTACCCTGAGAAACACACACACACACTGTGAGGCTGCACAAATTAAAAGGCAATAGCTCGCTGTGACTTGAAAATATCTGCAGCTGTTTTAAGGTGTGGAAGGATGGCGACACATTTAAGTAGGGCTGGCTATTGTTTAAATTTGTATCAATTACTGATTCCGGTTCTTATCAGTTCCTGTCTATAATACCTTGATGTTTTTTGGGAGGAGTTTTTTGAGCGAGTTAAGAAACTAAAATATGTTTAAAGGGGTCATACCATGCACATTTCTAGGTCTAAGTTTATATTCTGGGGCTCTGTTGGAATATCTTTTCAATGATTTACAGAAAAAAACACATCTTATTTATCTTATTCAGCCCCTCAGTTCAGCCTCTGTCTGAAACAGGCCGTTTTAGCTCCTGTCTCTTTAAGGCCCGCCTCCCGATGAGCCCACTCTGTTCTGATTGGTCAGCTTCAGCAACAACAGAGGTCGAATTTCACTTCTTTTTCTCGTCCTTTACTTGAAATGGAAACTTTTTAATTATATCATACATTTTAGAGTTGAATGAGATCCGAAATTTGCAAGTAGGAAACACATGGAAGCAACAAAGACTACAGAATGTTTGTGAGCATGTGCGAACAATCTGACATCATCATGAGGAGGAAGTAGAGGTAACATTGCAAATGAAGCGTTCAGAGCAGGTTTTTAAAATTTAGACAGCTTAATGCAGTCTGACATAGCAATAAAGGTTTTGGGCGGCAGTTTAATTCCTTCAGTACACTTTATTGTGCCACCGCACTGTGAGGAGCAGCAGCATTCCTTTGGGAAATGTGACACACAAATGCAAACTGTACACTCAAAATTTGGCTACATCTGGATTCATACAGCTGTGGATTCATTTTAGTCACAATAAACAAAGGTTTCCTTGTCAAATAGCGTCTAAACAAACACAGAAACTTCTTACAACACTCCTGCCACATAACCCAACCCTCCACTGTCTGGCAAAATATGGTTAAAAGTGCAACTTTTGTCTCATTCCTCATAAATGACCTTTTCAGTCTTGGGAGAATATTACAACATCAGCTGCTCTGTTTTAGCTCAGTCACAATGACTCACATACTATTGTTGATCAGAACACCAATGGAGTTGAATGAAAAAGTTTTTAAAGTCTGGTTGACCATGATGCAGAAATCAAAGCCAAATGCGACTTTTCTTTTGGTTGTTTTTCCTGAGTGAACATGCCACATTCACTTCAATGTGGAGTTGCTACTATGTGCTGAGTCACATCAGCTAAATAGAAAATGCTCCTCAGGGATTTCTAGCCTTTCAAGGTATTGTGAGAAAATCCAGCAGGCACTGACTGTACTCAATCAAAAGTTTGATTTTCTTCTTATCTCGTGCAGTCCTCACTGACCTACATTTCCACGTTCTGCCTTTAATTTCTGCATTAACTCTATCTGGGACATATTTGAGTTTGGAGAACAAGCCTTGATCTTCAGGTATGAAAACTCTTTGAAGTCACCTGACCCAGTAAACCGCAGAGATAACCTTGTTTAGTCCGTCTCAAGGCTGTTCGCTCAGTTTACTGTGAGAAAAAGGCCTGATCCCTGGACACACTTCAACTCTCAGAGCTTTTAAACTTCCTCTAATTACTTTATTGCTTTTTTGGAAATGTGTCAAGTCACTGAGTGCACTCGCAAAGGCAATCTAATAATTCTGGTGGCCTGGCGGTAGACGATCTGGGTTAAGTGGCGAGTCGAGGGTGGAATTAAAGGATAATTACTTTCCAGTGGATGTGTGTAAACAAACTGGAATGGTCTGCTTTATCGCAGTAGACCCAAAAGTGCATTTAAATCACCGTATTTCACACAGTGCAATGAGGAAACTGTCCTCTGAGATGCACATAACGGTACAGGTTTCAAAAGAGACATCAGTGATGTCTCAATAGCTGCTAAAGAGTCTTGCTCAAGGACATGCTGACAGGGGGGTACACATCCTTTATCAAGACACCATTGAGAAACAGTACTTATAAAGATTTTTAGAGGGACTCAAACACTCAAATAGTACTTCAGACAATAGTTTACCTTGAAAACTACATGTGTTTCAAGCTTGACAAGGTGAATCCTTGTTTAAAAAGTATTAGATTAAATTGAAAGATACAAGGGAAGAAATAGGCCAACGAAAGCGTTGAGGCAACACTGATTTTCCAAATGCGGCTGAACCACAATATCGAGGAGATGGCTCGATATTAAATGCAACAAAGACAGCGTCTGTTGTTTGAAAATGAGTCAAACTAAAGGCATCCAGAGTTTCGACCAACAACCCAACAAAAACTGTTTATTCATCGGTCAACATTCCTCACAACAAAACGGGATAAAAACAGGCCACACGATGACTAATGAGCGCTAACAAGCGGAGTCTCTGCAAACTGGACCGGAAAACATGTCAGAATTCCAGCAGTCTGGTTCTTTACACATCATTTGGCTCGAGAAGCTTCACTAAGAAGTTCTTCAGTCTGCTGAGTATCCCAGGAAGTCTTGATTTGACCATACCACACAAGTCATCAGCAGCAGATTGAATATGCTAAATTACTAACGAGGTGTAGATTGCTTAAACGTTCCATTATGAGGAGCATCTGTTTGTTGGCTTAAAGATTGAGGTTCATTCTTGAGCTTTGTAGCTTAATGGACAAAAGTCAGTAAACACCACTTGTTGCAACAACAAATCAGTGACTGTACTTTGTGCATTTTTTACATTGACAGTCATTGAAATGCAATTGAAACAACAGTTATAGAGTTTTAGTTAAAGTTTAACCTTGATGTCCAGACATTTTGTTGATCTGCAAATCATCCAATCAGTGCTCGCTGAAGCACATCTCTCTTAACCTCAGCCAGCTGAAAATCCTCAGCAGCTACAGTTGAGGTGCTCGATCTCTTGCTTGCGATATATTTTTATTTTTTTATAATAAAGTATGAAATGTCAGTGTGTAATGTGTTGGTTGTGGCTCGTAGTGATGAACCTAAAGAGAATTATCAGCGACTCTGCAGCTTCTCTCGGCTTTACGGAGCTTTAAAGTGAGTTTCAGCTCATTGTTTATCTTTCTGGCTGCAACTTTACTGTTTTGGTTCACTCTCAGCGCTCTCATAGCATCGTTTTGGGCCGCAGCAGGCAGCTGTTCTTAGAGAAAAAACTCTAAAAACCTACTGTGCACTACCTGACACAGTTAGCTGTAGACTAGCTGGTGAACATAGTGGAGCATTTAGCAGCTAAAGAGCCAGATATTTCCCTCAGGAGTTGGTGGAGAACAAAAACAGAGCTAAAAGAGAGTGAATATTGGACTTATATTCACCAGGTGGACAGAAACACGACTCCAAATGAATGATAATATTGATCTACAACTGCTATCTGTGAAAATAAGCAACTGTTTGCTAACAAGGGACTTAAGGGACCTTTGCCGGAACACATGAAGCTTAGGTGTTTCATTAAAGACTTAACTTCATATGTTCAGAGGCCAAAGTTCAGCAGTAAGGAAACGTTGTTATAGAGAGACAGTGATTTACCTTGCTCTCTTTAACCCTCTAACTTCCTCTCTGGCTAAGATCACTACTTTAATGTGAAAATAAAGCGTCTACAGAGCAGAGTGAGGGAAAGAGAGCATGATGGGAAGATGAACATGAGGCTGAAGTGAGTCTGTAGCTGCTGCTTATTTACTGCAGCTTTTGTTTGGAGCAACTGGAACCAATCTGTTGGTTGTTTCAACAGTTCACTTACTGATAAATCAAAGGAGTGTCATTTCTTACTTATCATACACAACAGTCAGTTCCAAAACAACAACGTGGCATTTCGTGAGAGAGTTTATCTACATTAGTCACTGGATGTAGAAGCAAAAGTAAAAGTCCTGCACTCAACTGTCCTGCATTTTACTATAGTGAAAGTAATGACAAGTAATAAAGAAAGTGTCCAAACTAAAAGTGCTTTCACATAAGATGAGAAAGAAAATGAGACCTTGATGGAATGAAGGAAATAAATGAAAGAAAAGTCATGTACAGGTTGACAAAAACTGACAAAACCATCTAAGCTGTTCTGGAGCTTTTGGTCGCATCACATGATCTGCAAAAGTTGAATTCATACTCAATTTTGAAGCGAAAATTAACAGGAAGTTAAGTCTTCAGAAAAAAATGGAAATTTGAACAACTTATTCTGTGACAACTCTGCCGACTCCACCTGCTGAGGAAGACTGTATAATTTAATAGAAAGCTCCACAACAGCTGCTAAATGCACCTTGTGGATTATTTAGTCAACTACTGTTTCCGAGGTCGAGAATGATCTTTTAATCTCAACCTTTAGATAATGTTTAAACATCATTGTGTCACCAAGCAAAGGTGTTTCTCCAAGTCGGAGTCATATTTATCTTATGTTGAATTTAAACATACTAATCCGGTAATTAACAGCTGTCAGATTAATGCAGGAAGAAGAGTTCACAGCAAAATATTTCAACCTAAATGTGGAGGAAGATTATAACGGAGCTGCAAACCCAGACCTCGTTGCTGTCTTTCTCCCCTGCAGCCAAAGAATCAACATAAATATTTAATTCAAAAAGTCATGTTCATCACTGTAATTGCTTTTAATGGACATCAAGAATCAGGAGTGACACTGTAACGTCTGGAAAGAGGAGGAACTCTGATTGCCTTTTTGGCTCAAAGCTGCAAAAAAAAAAAAAAAAAATCAATGAGCCGAATTAAATTGGTTCCTTAATGACTCAACTTTCCAGCTTTTCCTAACAGCACGAATAAAAACAGTCTGATGTATCACTAAGTAGTTGAAGGAGCCCTCGGGGGAAGAGACCTGCACTCTTATAAGGTAACAGGATCACATGAGAAGGAGCTAATTAGTGGAAATTGATGTTTGGTTTTTCGGGTTGTGCTTCGCCTGCACTTGTGTTGTGTTGTGTTGTGTTGTGTTGTGTATTTGTGTGTGTGTGTGTGTGTGTGTGTGTGTTGTGGTTGGACGGGGGTTTCCAGGAAGCTGCTGTCAACACAGAGTCCAGGATCAGATAACCCTCCTCCTACTTCTCTCTGTGATCTGATCAGAAACAGAAGTGAGCGTATAAGAGATGACAGGGACAATCAATGACGTCCCTTTAAAGTAACAATGACAACATTCAGACTTTATGAATCTGTGTTGAGTTTATTTTGTGACTTTTTTTTTTTTTTTTTTTCACAGCAGAGTCTTGCTTCACACTCTGGTCACTAAAACTAGTGTTCAGCTGTCGGGCCAACAGAGCAGCTACACGGGTGACAGCTGAGGGATGAACGCCTTGCTCAAAGGCTGTTCAGCAGTGGTTGTTATGAGGAGTTTTGATACCTGAACAAGAAGATTAGAGCTGCAAAATAAAGGGGAAACTATTTGGATAATCAATCAATCGTTTAAGTCCATTTTAAAAACAGAAAATGCCAAAAACTACATGTTATTTATGAGGATTTGCTGCTATTCTTGCTCATGTGATAATAATGTGGAACAAAACTTGGGCTTTAGGAGACATTTTTGCACTATTTTCAGGTATTTTATCAACCAAATGATTAATAGATTAATTGATAATGAAATGATGTTTATTGGCAGACCTAACCTAACCAGACCTTGTGCAATTTTGCCACAAATTGCTTGTTCCAGTCAAGGTTTTTTGAGATCTTAGGGCGTTTTCAAACTTGTGCTGTTTTATCCGGTCGAATCGGTTCATTCCCCCCCCCCCACCTCGGTACAATTTGTTTGGGCGGATCTGAACACAGCAATCGTAGGCAGTTAAAAGTTCAAGGTCTCAAGTTTTCATGGCCGTTTTAAGCTCTAAAATTATTCTTTTTCAGTCCACAAGTTCAGGGACAGTCTAGCAATTCAGAAACATGCAGCTCTGAGCCCCAAAATAATAATAATAATAACTAAAATGTTGGGATGAGGATGAATCAGGAAGCATAAATCAAAAGTTGCACAGCAGGACGAGTTCCTTTAGACACATGTTTGCCCTTAGAGGCGTTTTGTTCTGCCCTTCAAGGGAACAGAAAAAAAAGGAAAATAGCTTCCTTCCTGCAGGTGTCCTCATTAAATTATCACAGTGTTTTGTAGGCCAGGTGTGTGTGTGTGTGTGTGTGTGTGTGTTATCCAATGTTGTGTCACAAGTGTAAAGTGCCTTTAAGCATATTATAAATTACAACACCATACTGTACAAACCGACCTCACCTCCGTCGCCAACTTCTTTTGTCAGGTGCATATTTTTCTGGCTCGCCGAGACAAAAAAGAAATAAACCAACATGTGCAGGCGAGAACACGCAAATCATGACGTAACCTTGAGAAACCTGTCCGATGAATCTCTCATAATGTTTGTTTTAGTTAGGTCTATTGTTCTGGTTTAATGTTTTTTATTGTTTAGTTTGTGACATCAGTTTAGCATTATGCAACAACCAGAAAGTAACCTTGATATGAATCTTGGTCTAAAAAGACTTACATTGATTTAAAAACACACACATTCAGAGGTAGTTCTTGTTTCAGCAGGTCCGAAACACTCCACACGCTCGTCTTTCTTCAGCTGCACCTCTGCGGCGGAGAGAGCGACACCTTGTCAGTGAGTATAAATCAGACGGCGTTGGATCCAGAAATTTCCATTCCTGCTTTTAATTGACCATTTCAGCAGCGGGGGAACAACGACTCAGCGGGACGTTCAGAGGATTAGTGTCAGGAGAACGTCTCAGATTAAAACTCATTCTGTTGGATTTTGAAATATTTGCCTCCGCAGCCACCGAACCAAGAAATGACCTCTCATGCCGCGGCGGCGGCAGCGGCGGCGTCGAGGCTCCCCGTGTTACAGCGGGGTTGTACAGTCAGTCTGCAGTCAGGTTCACGTCACACACACACACACACACACACCGGACACACACAGAGGACGAGTGACGGTTTTTCACATCTTCTTAATGGAGTTTCTGCTTTATTACACACGTGAGAGGGGAAGTCACACAGAGGTCAGGTGACATCAAAAGGTCATAACCCGTACGCACACACTCTGAACGTCCAGGTGAGCGTGTTTATAAAAGGAACACACGCTCACTTCGGCTTTAACTCAACGTTGTTTGACAAAATAATCCGAGCTGAAGGTCATTTAGCTTCTTCCAGACGCTTCATGACATTCCTTTCTCTGACGAAGACCATGACATGTGGTTAAAGCTCTAGAAAAAAGCTAGAAAGTGGACCTTGAGTTCTTTTTGTTACCGGTGCCTAGGTCAAGAATCGACTTTCACACTTTAATCTACGTTACAGGTCTTTATTATCTTAACTTATTGCATATAGACACAAATATCCATCATGTTACATTTTCTGCCATTTTTCAGAAAAAAAAAATCCAATTTCTCTGATTCCAGCTCCTCAAATATGAATATTTTCTTGTTTCTTTAGTTCTCTGTGGTTGTAAACTGAATATCTTTGGGTTGTGGGCTGTTGGTCGCAACAAAATGAAACATTTGAAGACGTCACCTCGGGCTTTGGGAAACAGTGAAAGCCATTTTTCACCATTTTAAGGCCAATCAATTAATTGAGAAAATAGTCAATAGATTCACTGATAATGGAAATACTGGTGAGTTGTAGCCCTTAAAATGATCTTATATCATGAAATAAATCAAAATAAAAGATAGTTTGACTTTTGGAAGGAGTCTTTATTACCTTAACTTCCTGTATATAGACACAGATATCCATCATGTTACATCTTTTGCCATTTTTACGGGACAAAATGAGACATTTAAGCCATTTTTCACCATTTTAAAGGCCAATTAATTGAGAAAAGAGTCGACAGATTCACTGATAATGGAAACACTGGTAATTTGTAGCCCTTAAAATGATCTTACATCACCTATATTAGGGCTGCTCTTTATAATTTGGCATGTCGGCAGCTAAACATGACAAAACAAAGATAGCTGAGAGTTTTTAAATGTCTTTTTGTTGGAAAGGAGTTGCTTATTGGCTGCTGTTTCACTGCCAGCTTTTGGATCTGCAGATTTCCTATCAGCCACGATATCAACACAAGAATTTCACCTTTTGTAAACAGTGAATCTGCAGCATCTCTGAGCGCAGCCGTGTGTGTGTGTGTGTGTGATCCGTGCCGTTACAATAACTGCATTTTATCTGCTGTAATGCAAATTCACCTGATAGATAAAATCACAATGAGGTGAACGCAGCCTTCTGCAACACGGTGATCTGTACGGACGGACGCATGTGGAGGGAGAGCGAGAAGTTAGGAAGCGCCAGAGGAATGTTTAGAGCCATCCGGGCAGGAAGACAAGACTTTGTGGAAAGCCAGAGGAGAAACGTAAAGAAGGAGGAGGAGGAGGAGGAGGAGGGAGGAAGAAAGTGACAGAAGGAAAGAGGCTTGACTAACAAAATGATTTACAGTCACCGCTGAAGCTCCGGAGGACTTAGCATAGAGGCGATTTGACATGCTTCACACAAAACCACACACACAAGGGAACCAGCTACATGTTTAAAAAGAAAAAAAAACAGAGTTAAATAACAGTAAACTACTACACTCATGTCAGGGCTGATCAGAGATAGTGAATCTGTGTCGACTCGCTCCATCACTTTGTGTTCATCTGACTCTGATAATCGATTTTTTACAGATTTTTTTTTTTTCCCCTAGTAGTCACATGCATTTCTATTTCCAAGCTCCATGCATCAAATAGAAAAAAGAAGGAGGTTAAGTTTTCATTTCTTGTCTTGAAACTGTCAAATCTAAACTCTACTGTTTAGATTAATGATCTGACAACAGTGTGTATGAGTTGTGCATTGAACCACACACGCATAGAAACAGCTGGACCCTTATTTTTTGTCATTGATTTATGATGTATATAATGTATGTAAAAAACATCATGAACAATGTCACACAGGTATAGATTATAAAAGGGATGGTTGACTAATTTTACATCTTTGTTTAAAATTTAATCAGTTTTCAAGGCGACTGCAGCCGTTTATTACACATTATAGGAATGATGGGACTGTTTTTGTGTCCATTTTATATTAACATTTAGTTTTTAGGGAGTAGTTTTATAATTCATCTTATTTTTCAAATCTGACAATGACTTTCTAGTTATCGTTGGCTTTCTTTGTGTTGTTTCTGTCACGGAAAATGAGAATTTTTCCATTTTTTGTTGATTAAAATTAAAACTGAACTAGATTAAAGAGCTTGAACATCCTCTAAAATGACAAACGTGCAGCGAGACTACTTTAATTACAGATTTAAATCCTGTAACCCTGGAACCGATGTGTGCACAGTCAAAACATATGTGTGAGATCAGCCCTCCTGAACCACACGGAGCCTGACCTCAGCAAACTACGATGGCCTCTTCATCACAATAACACAGACCCGCATACACAAGGCTGTTATTGTGGCATCTAAATCATGGATTAACCTACAAAACTCAGACAAGAAGCAGATGTGAGAGGAAGTCAAGAGGACAGCGGTACGGAGCAGTCAAAAAAAATGTCTTATCTTAAAAAAGGAAAAATCTGAAGTAATCCTCCTGTATGTGGATCTGGTCTGCGGGATCAGCCCTGCGGTGTCTCTGCTGGGCTGTAAAGTCTAGTTTTGTTTGGGTGGATGTTTACGGCTCAGCGTCGCTCGTTGTTGAGAAACATCTAGAAGTTTTGCACCTCAATATGTGCTGAATTTGAAAAACCTGAAGGTCAGACACTCAATAAAAAAAAGTGACTGAATTGTTTTTGTGTGGTTGATCCGTTTCTTGACTTTATTAGCTGCTTTGATAAATAAAAACATATCCGCAGCGGATTAAACATTTACTGAAAACATAAGTTCTTTTGACTTTCTATTATTTTGTGACTTGCAGTTGATTATGATTCTGCAAACACTCAGCTGGTTGTTTATTAACTACATCTACCTAAACCTAAAGCAGCCTAATGCAATAAATCCTCCATTCATTAACTTATAATGAGACTTTCCACAGTTATACTTAAAAAAATCAAAACAATTATACATGACACATGATATCCTCGAGATCTGAATCCACTGTGTGTCGTGTATGATTGTTTTGACGTGTTATATATATATATATATATATATATATGTGTGTAACTACAGTTGACTTTATGATTATTTAAGGCTGTTTGTGCTGCTGTTTATTGTTGATTGTATTGTATCATATTTACAATGTTTTGTCATCTCTCATTGATGTAAAGTGGACCGAACATTAGTCTATATTTGATCTTAAGGAGGTTAACTGTAAAAATGTTAATCGTTGTGTCATCTTTCGTTATGACTTATAGTAATAGATCCTTTTTAGAAGGAGTGGAGCCCATAAAAGTTTGGGATGAGCTCTGTTCCCTTCAATAAAACCTTGTAGGGCTTCAACTAATGGCTGTTTTCATTATTGATTAATTTGTCAATTATTTTTCTCGATTAATCAATTAGTTGTTTGGTGTATAAAATGTCAGAATGGCGACCAACAGTCCACAACCTGAAGATATTCAGTTTACTGTCACAGAAGACTAAAGAAACCAGAAAGTTTTCACATTTAAGGAGATGAAACCAGAAAATGTTTTCAGCTTTTCTGTAAGAAACGACTCAAAAACATTAATCAATTAAAGAACAGCTGCCAATTGATTTTCTGTTGGCTAATCAATGAATCATTGCAGATCTAAAACCTTTTCTTTTCGTTGTGGCGCTTCACTGATGCCTGCAGTGAAACAAGAGTTACAGCTAACGATACAATTCATCCCACATTAAATCAATTCATCATTCAGTCTATTTAATGTCAGAAATCTGAGATACAGAATGTTTCATCACAACTTCAAAGAGCCACAGCTGAGAACTTCACATTAATTGTTTTGTCTGACCAGCTGACAAAAAAACTACAAAAAGTAAATCTGCACAACAGAGAAACTGAAACTAGAGATTCTTTGGTGTTTTTTGCTTGAGGCTTGAACAATTTTCTATTGATCAACTAAAGAAAAGTAGATCTAAAGCTCAAGACACTGATGTGTTGCTGAACCTCTGCAGGGTAAGTAAAAAAGTAAGTAAAACTTTATTTATATAGCACCTCTTTAACACAGGTTGTGACATTGGGACACAAAGAAAACAGGACACAAAAACCATGAAAGACACATTCAAGAACACAAACAGTCATCACCCAGAAACACACACATGAATTTATGAAATGTTATGAGAAAACCATTCAGTCAACAGATTCAGCTGAGATTGTTCCAAAGTCTGGGTGCCATGGCAACAAAAGCACAGTCGCCTTTGGTTTTTAGTTTGGCACGTGGTACGGCCGACAGGTTTTGGTTGGAAGACCTAAGTGACCGCGTGGTGGTTTACGGGTTTAGTAGCTCGGATATACGCAGGAGCTAAACCGTGTAAGGCCTTGAAATCAATCCTCAACTTCATGCTCGAAAGCGACAAACGTCTTCTAGCTGGAGTCCAACGTCTCTACTACACAGGACGCCTATTAAAACGATCAATTTATAAACGTCCACTTGCGGACCACATTCCCCCCCGCCTGTCCACCGCTGCAGCCGCTGGAGGAAATAAAAATAAATAGGTTTCCTGCCTGGGCTCGGGTCTGGAACTATCAGACTTTGTTTGATTTCCCACAGTCACAGTTGCCCCTCTGCCCCATATACAGCCAGTTGAGAGCTGTGAAACCAGTTTAAGATGGAGTGCAGGCGGCTCTGGCTCACATCCAGAGTGTCTGCCTCCTTGAGAAGGTGTTATTTCAGCAGCAGCGTGAAAAGCCCGGACCGAGCCAGCTGCCAAGCTTGGCAGGCTCTCTGTATGTCTTATCTTTTTTTTTTTTTTTAAACCCAGGCATTAAAATGACGTGAGAAATAAGATACTGACTGCCTACAGTATGTGTGACTCTGGAAAAGAATATTTTTGTTCCAAACTTAATTAGAAACCCTGAGATAAGTCTCTAAATACAGTCGCCTATTTATGTTGTGCAGCGTGCTTCAATGGAGCTCAAGATCAGATTTGTTTTATGTATGTTGTTGTTTTTATCCTGACAACTGACTTCTTACTCTTATTGTCATTCACCTATAAAGCACTTCTAACTGCACTGAGGTGCTACAAGTGCTGCGACTAACGATTATTTTCATTATCGATTCATCTGCTGATTGTTTTCTTGATTAATCGATGAGTCGTTTCCTCAAATGTCTTGTTTTGTCCCGAAGAACAGTCCATAAGCCAAATATATTCAGTTTACCATCGTAGAGGTTTAAAGAAACCAGAAAATATTCACATTTGAGAAGATGAATAGTCGGTGATTAATTATTTGTTGGCAACTAATCGATTAATCGATAATCGTTGCAGCTCTAGGTGCTACAAAAGTAAAGTATACAAAGTATGAAGTATGAGAGCCGCAACGATTATTTTTTATGACAAATTTTTTTGTTTGATTCACCTTTAAAATGTCAAAAAATAATGAAGAAAGTCACATCACAGTTTCCTAGAAACCAAAATCAAGACGAGACATCTTCAAATGTTTTGTTTTGTTTTGTCCGATCAGGAGTCCAGAAACCAAAGATTAAAGCTCCTTCACACTGTGTGAGACGAAAGTCAACAGTCGTGAGAGAAACCTGGTGAAATCTTTGCTTATCAAACCAAAACAGCGTCCTAGATCTCACTGTGAGACTCGTCCACCGTCGAGTGATTTGGAGCTTTGGCCACTGTTTCAGAAATGGAAGACCAAATTCTCACGATGTGACCGTTGCTACAACCCACAACTACAAACCAACCAATCAGAAAACGCTGGCCGGTGTGACATTTTGTGAAAGCAGCTTTGTGAATAAAGTTTAAGGGGAAAACACACTCGTTTGCCTCAATACGTTCATGACAAAAAAAAAAAAACAGAAGACGTTTGAGTGACTTTGCTGCAACATGCACATGATAATTGTCGTTGCGTCGTCTAAATTCACCTTTGCAATGATATAAAACTGAGAAAAGCAACAAATCTTCACATTGGAGAAGTTGGAAATGGAAAATGATTGGAACAAAAACAGCATATATATGAAATCTAAAGGATGAATGAGTAGGGAAACTCTGGAAAGCTGGAGTCACTATGGGGGATAAATGTCAGAGTCTGAGGAAATTTAAGATGCACATATAACTGATTGGTCACTTCTCAAGGTGACCTGAACAGACAAAAACTGCAGCCTGAGCAAAAGTTCAGCTGTACGTACGACACAGTTGTCCTAAACAGCGAGGAGGAGCGAAGTGTGTGGTGGTGTGGGGGAGTGTGTGTGTGTTTGCAGCGCACAAAACGACAAATCTGCAAGCTGTTTAAATTCCTTTCAATTCCTTCTGGCTGTTCCACAGGTATCAGGTTTCAGCTTTAAACAAGCCAGAGAGAGAGAGAGAGAGAGAGAGAGAGAGAGAGAGAGAAACAGAGGGAGGGCAAAAGAAAAACGCTCTGACCCAGCAGCGTGACCCGGCACGGTTGAAACCATCGTTAAAATGAGGAGGTATAAAAAAAATTTTAAAATACGGGCAGGGCTGGGTTGTTTGTTGTGGGGAGCCCCATTAACGTCTGATGATTGCGCTGTTACGTTTTATGGTTTTAATGAGAAATGCAGACTCGGTGCTGATGCTCGAGGGAGGAGGAGGAGGAGGAAGAGGAGGAGGAGGAGACGTGGAAGAAGTCTGAAGGAATAAAGAGCTCTGTGCGTTTTTTTTGTGCGTCGGGTTTGGTTGAAAAGTGCAACGATTAGAGATTCTTACAGCCGCATTTTGGAAGTCTGTGTGTGAATTTATTACCAGCGTGGAGCTCTCAACCCTCGTCGCCAACGCTGAGCTCCGACTGCTGCAGACAAACATGGAAAAATCGATAAAATCCTGACTGTTAAGCCTGATGTGTGAATTGCATCAGATCGGCTGCGAACATGACGTCGGATGATTGATGATGAATAAAGCACTTTTAATTAGACACATTTCCAGATCATCATCAGGCTAGACAGCAGTGAATCTTGTCATAGACTACATTCATGACATGTGATGATGTCATATTTGTTTTATTTGTGAAGTTACGGATTGGAGGATAAGAGCTGGGTCGCACATGTCAATCATCAAAGAATAAAATCCTAAATGTTCCTCTCGGCTCTTTTTTTATTACATCATTTTATGAAACACACCTGTTGTTAAGGTGCCAACTTGATATCTACTGATTAGCCTATATGTTATAAATAGCCTGATACTGCTTCATGCAACTCATTAGTGCCTATGTTGGGGGTAAAATGGGGCCAATCCAGATAAAAATTGGAGTTTCTATGCGTCAGTTACTTTAATATCCAAATATCAGCACATATCTGGTGTTTGGGGGCAGAAAGATCTAAGAGCTGTTGGCTGAACAAATGTCAGAAAACGTCCTTGACGAGCTCCCAGAGCCTGAGGTGAAGCCTTCGATTTACCTTTTTTTGTCTGAACAAACAGCAAAGATATTGAATTTACGATGATATAAAACAGAGAAAAGCAGCAAGTTGTCACCTTTGAGAAGCTGAGAACCAATGAATGTTTGTTCATTTGCTTAATAAATGACTCAAACTATTCATAAATGATCAGCATTGTTCAAAAACCTCAACACACATCATGTATCTCCAAAACCTCAACCTGTCATGATTTATGAAAAACACTTAGTTTCACGGCTTTTAAATGCTTAAGAGGTTGAAGAATTTCCTCAAACCTAAAGGGAATAATTAATTCAGTTCATCAAAAAAAAAAAAAATGCTCATAATCCAAGTTTGGATTTACGTTGTTTTCTTTCAGGCATGGACGGTGCTGGTGCTGAACACCGAGACTCTAAGACTCCAACCATCAGAGCTTATTTTGATTCCCATGGAAACGAGATATTTTCTACTCCTTTTCTACTTAAGGAGCCTTTAAACTGTGCAACAACAACAACAACAACGACAACAACGGTGCAAGTTTATCACATGTGTGTGATGCTTCTAATAAAAGTTTGGTCACAATCTGTTTCCAGCTGTGCAACAACAGTCAGGACCAAACTGTCCAGACTGTGTGATGAATGCGAGGTAAAACATAGCGATACGATGCAAATACATAAAAGTAGACGAGCCCGGAGACGTTTCATCTGCAGCTCTGATGTTTTAAAAATGCAGCATAATCACACAAACTTCTGTTTTCGTTTCACCGTCATTGTGGTTTGTGTGTGTCATGAACATATGAAGGAGAACGAGTGTTGTTTTCCCACTAAACTTACAAGATGTCACACTGTTTATTGTATTCAGTGTCATTTCACATCATATTCTGATCGGTGTGTTTGTTGATGTGGGTTGCAGCAACAATCGCGTTGTGAGAATGAAAAATTTCACCATGATTCTCTCACGATTGTCAACTTTCTTGTCTCAAACAGCCCAAAATCAACAACAGTGTAGAAACTGTAGATAAAACTGATCAAACTGGTTTGTAATTCTTGATATAAAATCTACTGGAGCTTGAAGTTAAAAAAAAACGATGCACAGAAAACGATCATTCAGGAAATGAACCGGTTAGTTGCTGCCAGTTTAGAGGAAAATAACTGACCCATCACAGCTGAGCATGTAGATAACATGCTCAAAGTTAAACAAGGCTAACGGCTGATGAGAAGCAGGAGACAGCCTGCTGCTTTTGAATCCATATGTGTGAAAGAGGTGTGATGGGATCCAGCCGTGCAGACGGTGGGAAAATATGACTTTGCCTGGACGTGTTGCTATTTATACTCTGTGTGCTTTGATAAAAAAAAAAAAAAAGAGTTGCACCATCTCTCTGTTATCTACCGTTGTACCTGTTCTCCAGAGTCTGACTGCTGAATGCATTAGACTGACGCTGCGATCGCTGCAAAACCCTCAAAACCCTCACCTGAGGCAGGATCCTGCTCCTCCACGCCCACCAGTTCAAATAAAAACAAACCCTGTAACCGTCTGACGGGCTCAACCGACTGACTCCGCTGTGTCAACACACACACACACACACACACACACACACACACACACACACACACACACACACACACACTCCACCTTCAAACGTACTGCAGGTCTTGCCGCCTCAGAGAGCACAAACTGATCCACTGCTGACTGCTGATTGGATGTAATAAAACTTGATATTGGCCAATCAGTGACTCCCACAGACCGGCCTGAACTAAACTAAACCTGTTTCATCTTTTCCAGAGGTTTCAGAGGAGAAATATTTTGTGTGTGTTAGTGTTTTAAATGACCACAGAATGTCTGAATGAGATATTATTTCTGTGGGATACGATTTACAAATCTTTCCAAAAGATAGAGAACAAGTTTGTGGTTTTAAAAAGGTCAGTTTTGATACTTATTCTGTGCCGATATGCTTATCAGGGTGAAAGTGGTTTTGAAATCACATTTCAACCACAACCGGACTGTCTATTGGAACCAGATTGACACCATTTGTAGAAAGAACCATATTAAATCCAGAAAGTAAGAGAAACAATGATTATTGTAAGTGTAGCTGTGCTAATGTCCATAATATCAGAACTTGGCCAGAATTCAATATGCATTAAAAGAATAATATCCATCCATATCCCTAAACTGTCACCCTGTATTAGAAAACATCAGTCTACCTGCGCTGGTGATTAACACTTTAAATAAAGTTCAGCTCATGCAGTAAAGTTCTGCATCGAACTAAAACCTGCAGCGGATCTAAAGTTAGATCGTTGGCGGGTCGGAAAACCGATCAGAGCATCTTCATAACGGCTCCAAGAAAAAAAAAATGACCGAGTGACGAAATCTGGTGTCTGAATTTGCGGTCGGACTCTATTTATAGTCCCTGGACTGTTTTGGCTGCAGCTCAGTAATTAGAGACGAGAAACCTCCTGCAAAAGGACGCATCACTGTCAACACGTTCATGTCTCTGCAGTTTGGGACGCTGGGCTTTGCTGTATTTCTTTAGCTCGTTTTTTTAATTTCAGTTCCACTTCTTGGCCTCCTGAGCTCAGCAGATTATATTAACAAAAGATCAAAACTGTTGTTCTCAGTTTCTGAAAGCTTCTTCAGATGGGACAGTTTCTCGTCTCTGAGCTCCTCCCAGTACACTGTAAATCACAGTCGGTTCAGTGACCGCAGACAGTGAAGTGTTGAAAATGACACATTCTTTAAGACTATTGTATTTAACACTGGCTGTGTTTACACCGGTCAAACTGTTTCTGTGAACCTGCAACAGAAATCTCCTCGTGTCCACAGAAGAACCGGCAATTTAAAAGTTAATAAACTGACGTTGTTGTCTTCTATAAATGAAGGGAGGAAAAGTCAGTACATGACATCTCATAATAAACCCCAAAAAGTAACTGAAACACAAACAAACACAAATTAAATACAAAATTTTGTGTGTAAACCACCTAATTTTTTGCAACACCTGAAATTTCCAGCTTAAACCTGAAAACCTACATATTGGATTTAACAGCACTGCTCTATTCAGAACTCATACAAGTGCATGAAAGACCAGGATGTTACAACAGGTGAGAACAAACAAGGATGCAGATATACAGACAAACATGATGCTTAATGAGTCTCAGTTTGCACAGACGAAGAGGAGCAGCGAGGGGTTTCTTTAACTCGGTAAATTTGCTGAAGGAGTAAAACCGGTCATGTTAAAGCAGGGCGGCTGAAGGTTCGATGCCCTTTATCAACAAAGTGTCTTTGTCCAGCCTCAGTCACTGCGAGTTCCTCACCAAAAAACTGTCCTCAGTATAAATATGAAACACTGCAGTTTACATTCCTCTCTCTCCTCAAACCTCCATCTGTGGCCGCTGGCTGGAAGCTGGTTTACTTCCTTGTCAAATGCCCTTTTTCCTTTAAGACTGGGCTCTTTGTTTCAGCTGCGATTAGCTGGCAGATATAAAGGCAGGCAGGCCGATATTTGAGACTATTGTGCACGCCTGCCTGCTTCTGGCGCTCAGAAATATTCTCTCTCTTTCTCTCTCTCCCTCTCTCTCTCTGGACTTCCAGGGAAAGCTCAAAGCAGCCAGATGTAGGCTCGTCATGAGACACCGCTGCAGGAAAACAACCTTAAACCTCAGAGTGTTTGCTTTACTCAGCCTGAACGCTCACACAAGCACCGCCGAGCTCAGTGAGCCTTGTGACCTTTGGCCTTTCGCTCTGCTGAATACCTCTCCGGAGTTTGAAAATGCATGAGCGCCAATGAGAGAGCAGGCAGGAAGCACTTTTTTTTTTTTTTTATAGCTGTCTAACCGTTACACCACTACCTGAGGAGAAACCGGTTTTAAATCGCTTCCAGTTGTGTGTTTTTTTTTTCTTTCTTTCTCTGAGCCAATCTGTCAGCGACGCGTCATTCCCTGTGATGACAACCTAAACTTAAGTGTTTTCCTAAAGGGCCCCGGAGCCCAAAAGGAGGAATGAATCAGGTGTTGCTGCCGTTACCTGGCCAACGTCATCACACAGAGAGGTGTGGACACTGATGTCGTAAATCGACCGCAATGAATGCTTATTAGCCGTGAGTCACGACTTGTAGAAGATTTACACAGAAAGAGTTTCAGTCCAACAGGAAGAAGCACCTGACAGACAGCGATGAGGTTAAAAACCCCACCTGAACGCTGACATGATGACAAATGAGTGGAAACACCTTAACGACATACAGCAAACTGATTGAATTAAGCTACTTTTCTATAAAACAAAATATGGATTTTCTTTTTATTTCCTGCAGAAACTGTTTTCAATCAGTTGCTAAGCAACTACTGATTGTATCAACAATCTATTAATCTGCTGTCTACTTTCTCAATTAACTGATCAATCGTTTGGTCTAATGAAACTAGGCTTCTCAGTGCCTCAAAAATCACTTGAATGATTTAATTAATTATCAGAATTGTTCCTGATTAACTTTCTGCTGATCGACTAATTATTGATCGACTATTTATTTCAGCTTGTTACATGATGCAGCCATGAATAACTGCATTTCTTTGAAAAATTAATGGATTTTTTTGGGTTGTACAAGCTTTTTTTGCCTTATAATGATCAAACAGCTGAAGATAAATTTTGAAATAGTTCAGATACAACTTTAAAACGACCAAGCAAACATGATAAACAGCCTATAAACATTACATGACATTAAAGTGATGATTAATAAGGTTAAAAACAGCAACACTGGAGGCGATAATCAGCTGCAGAGTAAAGAAGAGTCTCATAGGTGTTTGCACACTAAACCCTGAAACTGTCCTTTAACATCAACAAGCTGCTGGCTGGTGGGACGCCAGGTTCAGACTTCTATTAATAGCTTTACAGAAGGTTTTCTACTTGGAGGAAACGAGAAAAGAGGTGCGGAAATACCAAAAGATCCACTGGGACCCAGTCCAAACCCCCCAGTCTGACCAGCACAGTCCCCATGATAGTCCTATGATATATCGATCAGATCCTACAGGGACTTTCAATGTGTGTGTGTGTGTGTGTGTGTGTGTGTGTGTGTGTGTGTGTGTGTGTGTGTGTGGCTTTCAGTTTTAGTGCTTTTACTCCTCTCATATGTCTGACATTTCAAACAGTCTTCACAGTAGGTCTGTAGTGAGTTCGTGATGACCTCATCGTGCTTTATGGTCCCATTGAATTTCCATATTATAGCATCTTACTCTAAATTTGAGTTATGGTCAGTTTATTGCACGTGAAGGTACTTTATCACCTTTTATGTCCTTATAATTAATAATAAATACCCATAAAAGTGCTTTCACTGTTTCTGAGATGCTGCATGAAAAGTTCATTAACAGAATGTTTAAAGAGGTTTTCATATTGTTTTAGTTCATTTGCAGAAGTCATTAAGGAGCAGGAGTTTTCATCATGCAGCATTACAATCAAACAGATGAAGTTTTAAAGTCCAGAGCGTCCAACATGTTGCATGAATGAAGCAGTGAAAGGGAAGAACTGAGCAGCGCTTTCTTACCTCCGTGAAGAAATTATCCATTGGCTTCGTTATTTTAATCCCCGAGGATTTACTGTATGGAAACCGCGCGTCCAGTCAATCCAACTCATGTGTTGTTAAATGTGATTCCAACCAAAAACAAAAAAAAAAAAAGGGAAGCAGATCCGAGAGTTTCAGTCCATGATCTTCCTCCTGGAGGTCTGCAGGATGGAGAGGCAGGCGGTCAGTCAGTGAGGAGCTACAGTAGTAAATTTACTCTTTGTTTCATGGGTTACTCCTCCAACAGAGACACCAGGAGTCCTTCAAAAAAAAAAAAAAAAAGCTTTCGGGTGCTCTCCTGCTCCCTGAAGCCCCTCAAGTCTTCCCGGCGCTCCTGTCGTTGCGTCTCCGCGCGTCACTTTTCGCCCGCAGGTCCGTCTGGTTGTTCGGTCAAACAGTCTAAACGTGCAGCAGGAGCGAGTAAACTGGAGGCCGGTCAAACTTTGGAGACAGTCGGTCACTCACTCAGTCACTTAGACCGGTGGACAATAATCCTGAAGCTCCACCTACCTACCCGCCCGCCCGGCCTCCTCCTCCTCCTCCTCCTCCTCCTCCTCCTGCTCCTGCAGCCCCGCTGCCTCTCGGACTCCTCCTGCTGTCAACATATGGAGCTCAAGTAGTGAAGGTGATGATAGTTGAGAAAGTTTAAATACGTGCAGTTATAGAGTTGATTCTGATGAGGGAGAAACTGTAGATCACATAATGCTTCACCTGTCCAGATATGTAAAGAAAACCTGATTTTGAGCCTGAGAGGAGCCGCTAAATGGACTTTGAGTTTGAATTGTTTTGTCAGCTGTTGTTTCCAAGGTCAACAACGAACTTTGAACCTCAGCTTTTAACTCAAACATGACCCGAGAAATCTTTAAAATCATCATTAAAAATGAAATTTGAAAATCTACATTTCCATGAAATATGCCGTATGAACTCCATCTGCTGATGAAAACCATGTGGTATGATCAAAAGCTCCAGAAAAGTTACTAAATGGACATTGGCGTCCATTTAGTAGCAGAGAAAAGAAAAAAAGTGTCATGTTTAAGCATGAAAGGAAATAGTAGATTGGCAAAACAACTCCAACTCAAGGTCTGCTCACTTGCTTTTTCCAGAGCTTTCAATCAACAAAAGTAAGTATCAGTTCCAGAAAAACTACTAAATGGACACTGACGTGAGTTTTGTTTTGTTTTTTTTCCCAACAAAATTAATTTCGATGTAAGAGATATGTTGTGCTTTCAAGCATTAAAGGTCACTTTTGAACATAGAAATCGTAGTTTAACAAAACAATCCCGACTCAAGGTCCTCTTACTTGTCTTTTCCAGAGCTTTCAACCACAAAAACATGTAAGTATCACACGGTTTTCATCAGTGAATGGAGATTTTATCAGCTGTCCTAAAGGTATTATGGAGGAAATCATAACAGCTCAACTGAGCTCACATGTCAGAAGATCCATCTCCACGATAACTGAGTAGTGAAGATCATGTGACATGATTAAAATCTCCATAAAAGCCACTAAATGGACACTGACATGAGATTTTCTCACCAGAATACAGTTTGACTTCTTGACTTTATAATAGTCATTTTAAAAAACATCCAAACTCAAGATCCAGAAGTTTTATCATCTGTCCTAAAAGTGCTGTGGATGAAATCATAACAAGCTCCATCCCCTGATGAAGACCTTGTGATATGGTTGAAAGGTCAGGAAAGAGCTAGTAAGAAGACCTTGAATTGGGATTTTCTTTTTTTTTTTTTTGGTCAAAGTCTTATTTTGATTTCAGTATCATAAGAGTTATTTGCATTGATATAGTTTAATCTAATCAAGACCATAAAACATCAAGAAGAAGAAGAAGAAGAAGAAGAAGAAGAAGAAGAAGTAGAAGATCAGTGATTATCTGAGATTAACTTCACTGACTTAAAATAAAACCACAAACTAAATCTGAATTCTGAAAAACAGAAATATGCAATAAAACCTGATCAACTAGCAACACGTGATCAAACCACTGATGCTGCTTTGTTGCCACAATCTCACACAAACACAAACTTTAAAACCAAATTCAAACTCGATTTAAAACCCAAGAGAGAACGAAAGCATGCGATAAAATAATACACATTTTTACAGCATTCACAGTCATACAGCTGAGTGAGGAAGGCTTCAGATGAAGTGTCCGTGCAGGATTAAACATTTTGGCAGTTTATATCTTTTACAAAGACTTTACAGTAAACATCCAGTAGTTTGTGAATCACAGCAGCTGCTGTTCACTGGAAACTGAAGAGGACGTTTATTCCAGCGGATACATCCACACACAGTAACGAGGATAAACACATTTTCATCCATCAGACATTTGTTGCTGCTGCTCAGTGAGTTTATTCTTTCTTTTTTTGGCTCCTTTTATAAAATGTTATGATTAAAATGTCCTTCTGTCCTCTGAGTGAGTTTCTTAATGGATAACACCGTCCATTGAGAAGCTAAGTGAATAGAATTTTATTCTAAAAAGATTTGTCCACTTTATTTGACTAACTCAGACAGCTGAAGCCTCTCTATCTTCAGATCAACTTTTAAATACATGCTCAAAACAAACACTGTGGATTCCATTGTAATTGCATTTAGAGGGAATCTTTTAACGTCCAGGATATTATTACAGCAAGCAAAAACTGATCCACATGTGCATCTGACTAGTGTTTTAAGACAGATTTAACAAAGCTTTTAATACTAAAACAACTCTAACATGACCAGCACACATGATGAAAATACAGACTGATGCAAAGCACTGAATAAACATTTAAAAACCTCAAACATCAGACAAAACTCTTAATTAGGTCAAATTTCTGTCTCAGATGCTCCACTCAGGCAGTGCTTGAGTTCTTTTAGCCAGACCAGGAAATGCCACAGGACAAGAACAAATTAGAACATAAAATTTCGCAAGAACATTAAATTACAGGAAATAAAATTAATAATTTTTCCTCGCTGTAATCATTCCTCCTGTTCATACTGGATATTAAAAGATCCTTCAAATGTGCTTTCAATGTAAGTGATGGAAGCCAAAATCCACAGTGTGTCCACACAGTTGTTTAATAGTTGATGTGAAGCTTATATGAGGCTTCAGCAGTCTGAGTTAGTCATATCAAGTGGATATCTGACACATTTACAGTCTTTTTAGCATCAAATTCCCTCTTTGTGTTTCCTTGAACAGTGTTTCCCTGTTGAGGTGCAGGTGGAAGTATAGTAACAAAAAGAGGAACTTTGGCACTAAAAAGATTGTAATGTTGAAAGATATCTACTTGATTTGACTCATGTGGACGCTGAAGCTTCATATTAGCTTCAGATAAACTTTTAAATACATTTTTGCACAGAACTGTGGATATGCAGAATGGCCCATTTAAGAATGATTATTTTAAAAGATTATTATTGGATTATCAGATAATTATTAGGATAAAATTCTATTGATCACCGTGGGGAATTCACAAGCTACCCAACAATATATTAAGTAATCTGAACCTATAATAAACACATCATAATGTATATGTTCATTATGTATTATTAATCTGAATTTACAAAGTAACTTGTAACTAAAGTTGTTAAATAAATGTAGTGGAGTAAAAATATAAAGCAACAGAAAATGGAAATATTTAAGTAAAGTACAAGTGCCTCAAAATTGTACTTGAGTAAATGTACTATGTTACTAAATTCCACCACTGTTTACTTGTAAGGATTATTTTAACATCACGTAAATGATCTGGATATTTCTTCTCTCTCTCTTCACCCTGCACATGCGGCTTTTCCAAGTCTTAAACGACAAGAGTTAAGTTAACTCTGCGCGGCTGTGCAGACAAATGAACGTTTGTAAAAGCGCGAAGTCCGCAGAGTGAATAAAGTCGGACACACCGCTTTGATTCCTTTGTGACGCTACAGAGTCCTTTGATGCGTCACCAGTGTTCTGTGATGCGTCTGGAGACAAAAACTGACCTTCATTTAAAATACACAGGAGACCGTTTACACTTTATGCGCTGCTCTGCCCTGTTTCACCACACAAACACACAGTACGGTATGTTGTAAAGGAGCAATCTGTATGTTTTTGGACCATATTAAAGAATAGATTCACTATTTTAAAGTGTGTCTTAAAACATCAGTCAGGTGTCCATGTGAACAGTGAAAGAAGTTTTCCTCACTATAATCATTCCTCCTGTTCATACTGGCTAAAAGATCCCAGATAAAAGATGATGGAGGCCAAAATCAACAGTGTGTCTGAGTTAGTCATATCAAGTGGATATCTGACACATTTACAGTCTGTTTAGCATCAAATTCTCTCTTTGTGTTTCCTTGGACAGTGTTTCCCTGTTGAGCTGCGGTGGAAGTATAGTAACAAAAAGAGGGACTTTGGCACTAAAAAGACTGTAATGTTGAAAGATATAGATGGTGACAAATTAAAGGATAAACTGGTCCAGGTCTGAATAATTGACCCCTACAGTGAGGGGATCTGGTGGTTCTATTATGCTTTGGGGGCATTTTGCTGTCATGGTTTGGGTCCACTTGTCCCCTTAGAGGGAAGGGTCACTACAAATCAATACAAAGTTGTTCTGAGTGATCACCTTTATCCTATGATGAAACATTTCTATCCTGATAGGAGTGGTTTCTTCCAGGATGACAATGTCTCCATCCATAGGACACGAGGGGTCACTGAATGGTTTGATGAGTATGAAAATGATGTGAATCATATGCTATGGCCTTCACAGTCACCAGATATCAACCCAACTGAACATCTATGAGAGATTTTGTACTGACGTGTTAGACATCGCTCTCCACCATCATCATCAAAACACCAAATGAGGGAATATCTTTCTGAAGAATGATGTTCATCCCTCCAGTAGAGTTCAGAGACTGTAGAATCAATGTCAAGCTGCACTGAAGCTGTTCTGGCAGCACGTGGTGACCCAACATCTTACTAAGACACTTTATGTTGGTTTTTCCTTTAATTTGTCACCGTCTGTATCTACTTGATTTGACTCATGTGGACGCTGAAGCTTCATATTAGCTTCAGATAAACTTTTAAATACATTTTTGCACACACGGAGGACTGTGGATTTTGTCCTCCATCACTTACATTGTAAGTACATTATGAAGGGATCTTCTAATGGTCAGTATGAACAGGAGGAATGATTACAGCAAGAAAAACAGGTTTCAGTGTTCATTTGGGCTCCTGAATGTTGTTTATTTGTTGATAGGAACAAAAATATAATGACATATGGCTCAGGATGTTGCTTGATGGGAAATATTAGACAGGTCAAGTGTCACCGTAGTAGACTTCCCAGCTTCTCAGTGACAGAGGAGTCTGTCACAAAGGCCCGATCATTTGTTCAGGTTTTCAGGTTATGTTCTTGTTTAAGATCTGATGACTATCGTTGGACTTGGACATCAGAGTTTGATTTTTTACACAAAGTCTGTGAGTTGATGGGAAGCAGCCGTCTGTTTAATCAGATAATGAGCTATATGGTTAAGCATTAACATTCCAGCTGTAGGTTAACAACACCGAGCCTTCATTTCTAATCCAAACACAGGAGTGTGTGTGTGTGTGTGTGTGTGTGTGTGTGTGTGTGTGGTTTTTCCCCTTGACTTACTTGGCACACAGATTGACCCCTGATCCCTGCTGGTTTGGGCCCCGGGGCCCCGCCATCCATCGTCCATCCTGTCAATTGGGATTTAGCATCCTCTGCTGCTGACTGGCTGCAGAACTTGCTAGAAAGCACTTGCTATCTTTTAAAATCTTTTAATTTATGATGTCTAATTAATTTTCTTTTCTTTTATACGTGTTTCTTTGCTGATTGTTTTTTTTCTTTGTATTTTGCGAAATCATCTTGTATTTATTAGTTTTTTTTTCCTTTTTTGTAAGTTGAGGGGATTTCCGTTGTATTGCCTCTTAACGTCTCCTGTCACATCTTGTTTTATGTCTGTTATCTGGATTTGATGCTGGTGTGCAAACAGAACAATCTAAAATATCTCAAATGTAAATAATTTGGTTTAGAGAGACACAACAGTTCGGGACAGTCCGCTTTACTTTCTAGGCAGTACTCCATGCAAAACTATTATTTCTTTCCAAAACTGACGTCTCAGAGGTAAAGTAAAGCAATAAGATGAAAGTGTTTCAGATATGGAAAAAGATTTTAGCTCATGAGATGTAGGAGGCATCTGAGGTGCTTTGATGCATATTCACGGTTGAACTTTGAAGCTTTTGTGTGTCAAACGCTCCGAGCTTGTTTTGAACTTGTGCAACACCAAAATCACAATGTTGCATGTGTTGTTTTTTTTTGCAGTCCTGTGACTATCAGCAGTTTGTCAGAGACTGAGAACACAATCAGAGCCAACTACCGGAAAAAAAAAAAAAAAAATTTAAGGGTGTATGAGATATGAGACGGATGTTTGACATCTCATCCTTAGGAAGCTGAGCAGAATAAGGTGAAGCAGGTCTGTAATTAGTCCATTAAGGTAGCTACATGTGTCGGGATGGTTGTGGCTGAGTGTTGGTTGTATTCCAGCACTGGAAATGTGAGCTAGTTCAGGCCTGTAAGTTGCTGCTGGATTTGGGAGGTTTTGAAGTTGTTGTTTTTTTAAACCTACAACAGATAAAAACTAGGATCTGTTAGCAGCACTCAGACTGGCTTTAGGCAGGATGCAGCCCTGTCCAGCTAATCATGACTCAGGCACTGTTGGGCCATCATTCTCATGTAAAAGCTAAAGGTCTCATAATGCGATTTCTAGTTTGTAGTTTGCTTTAAAAACCAATATAAACTCTCAACATGCAATATTTAAGATGTTGAGAAGAGGAAAACAGTAGAATTATAAAAAAAAACCCCACACCAGCCTGTTTCTCCAAGGCAAGCTGGAGTTGTCACTATAAACATATATAAAATGTGGCAACTGCAGGTGCAGAGGTCTCGAAGTCAAAGCTGGATTGTTGGAAATGTTAAAGACTGTTGAAGGATTTCACTCTGAAGACGTCACAACAAAGCAACCATGACGACACTTTTATCAGTTGTGCATGTTTTTTGTGCAGGAGAGGGGGCCCACGAGGCATCTGGGCCCATCATCTCATAACCTGTCTGATAAAGAAACTACTTGTGAACAACTTCAAACTGGATGAAATGTTAATTAGTCAAGAAGAACCAAGCAGTAAGCATTCATTTGGTGATTTGCGCCTCAAAAGAAACTCCACTGCTGTTGCTTCAGCAGCTTTTCAATGACTATATTTCAACATTTGGTTCAATTCAATTCAATTTCAATTCCATTTTTATTTATATAGCGCCAAATCACAACAAAAGTCATCTCAGGGCACTTTTCACATAGAACAGGTTTAGACCGTACTCTTTAATTTAGACCCAACAATTCCCCCATGAGCAAGCACTTGGCGACAGCGGTAAGGAAAAACTCCCCTTTAACGGGAAGAAACCTCAAGCAGAACCCGGCTCTAGGTAGGCGGCCTTACAACAACAATAGATACATGACTAGCAGCAACAAACACCAACCGCTAGAGAAGGACAGAAGAAGGACATCAACATGTCAGCATGGTTCATGGGGTTTCCTGCGGATGAGAAAGCACAAAGAACTCCAGGGAAGAAGTCAAGTTAGTAACATGCATTAATGGTAAATGAATATATACAGATGGAGAAGAGGAGAGAGGAGCTCAGTGCATCAATGGAAGTCCCTTGGCGGTCTAGGCCTATAGCAACATAACTAAGGGCTGGTCCAAGGCGAGTATGGTCGGCCCTAACTATAAGCTTTATCAAAAAAGGTAGAGAGGGTGTCTGCCCCCCCAGACCGAATCTGGAAGATGGTTCCACAAGAGAGGAGTTATGACCTGCTTCAAACTGTACTGTATAGTAATTTAAATGACCATTAAAAGTAACCTTGACGTCTAGAAACTCTAATTTTTCAGCAAATATCATCCAAGTTTTGACCACCAATATATCTCAACACATTTTAACCTGCAATCATCAAATCTGTGGTTAATAGAAAAGGAAGTAAATACAAAAATTGCAACAATACCAGAAACAAAAAAAACCAAAATCTGTAAATCTGACATAAACAGTTAAGCATGTTCACTCCTTTCTCTACACCTGAAGTTATTAGTCGTCAGGCATTTTTGGCCTCACCTCTCCTTAAATCTGTCTTCAAATCTCTCTGGATTCACTACCTTTGTCTCCAAGGTGCTTTTTCACCCATAACCACCCTCCAAAGGTCACCTGTCTGCACAATGTCAACCTCAGTGACCCTTGACCTCTCATTCCCAGAGGTTGACAGAGGTTAAGTAAGACTCATTCCCCATAGCGATGATGATGATGATGATCTTCAGGCCCTCGAGGATTCCTCAGTCAGGGTCAAACTGGAATGAGCGAAAGGAACAAGCTCAGCAAACTCACAAGTGACACGTTGACTTGAACGCAGCTCCGCTCCTGGTCTCGACCTTTTCGTGTCAAAGATTTTTTGGGGAGTTTACACGCAGGTGCTGATTTTGAGCGAGACACTGATCCGTCTCTTGAGTGATGAGGAGCTGCTGAACCACTTAGCTGTTAGGTAATCGCTGCATGTTGTTGCCTGTTTACTGCAAATCATCCGTGCTTTACATCACATGCTGCTGTTTTTTTCTACAGATCCAGACATCCATTGATTTTCATTCACTTCTATACTTTATAAATATCAAATACTAGGCTGTTGAAACATGCTCAGGTTGTGTAAATCATCGTGAACATCAGGTTTGCATTAAGTTACATTATCCTCATAAGGTAAAGATAATCCAGTGTGCTGATTGGTTTTTCATGTTTGAAATTCATGGAAACCAATGGCAACCTGGAACAAAACATCCAAAATCTTTGCAATGGTCTGCAAAAATGTGCATCCATGATTTGTCATCTAAAACTTGAAAACACACCACTTCAACAAGAAGTTTAAACCAACTGGTTCGTTTGAGCTCAAAATGAACAAACCTGGACCACATGAACTGATGTATATTGTTATTATGATATTTGAAGGTTAAGTTCCCTATTTGTTTGTACAGTTATTTTGATATTTTATGGTATTCTTGATTATTCTCTTAAAATGTTGCTATTTTATGGATTTGGTTAGGAATTGTCGAATTCCCTCTTTGTGTTTCCTCGGACAGTGTTTCCCTGTTGAGCTGCTTTAGGAGTATAGTAACAAAAAGAGGAACTTTGGCACTAAAAAGACTGTAATGTTGAAAGATATCTACTTGATTTGACTCATCTTGACTAATTTTGAAGCTTCATATTAGGTTCAGATAAACTTTTAAATACATTTTTGCACAGACACTTGAAGGGATCTTCTAATGGTCAGTAAGAACAGAAAGAATGATTACAGCAAGAAAAACCTATTTCAAAGTTAATTTGGGTACCAGACTATTGTTTTAAGACAGACTTGAAAAATTTGAAACCCATCCTTCAAGTATAAAACCTTTTTCAGAGAGGCAGGAGCACTTTAAGTTATTCAGTGCTTAAAAACTAAACAAAGTCACATCATATATAAAGCTTCCAGTACCCCACATGTACAGACCGGGCCCTGTGGAGTCGGTTAGGTCCAGTAAGGTTAGGTTAGGCTAGTGCATAACTGTCAACACTCCCGATTTTGGCGGCAGTCTCCCTTTTTTTTAACCCTTTGTCCCACTGTTACCGATTTGTAATTCCTCCTGTTAATCTCCCAATTTCAAAGTGATACAAATCAAATGGATGTTTCTCAGTTTCTGTGTGGGATATGTGTCATGGTACCTGGCAACCCGACCCAGAGGCAGAGTTAAACCTGCCTGCAGACCTGCCAACACTCCTGTGTTTCCTGTGTTTTCTCCTGTATTCTCAAACTCCTCCTCAGCTTTTATTATGAATAATCATCACGTACACACGGATCCATAAGTTTTGTAGGTTTGTCTGACGTTACCTAAGTTGCCACATCATCTATGAAACACAAAGCACACTCAATCCACACTCGACAAACAATTTCAACACATCTGTCACCACAGCCCGATGAAAAGGGCGTGTGCACGGCTGCTGTCTTGCGCAGGCGTTCTTCCCTCCTCCTGTCCTCTGTCCTCCTCCTTCTGCTGCTGATTCGCTACCTGCAGGTACCGCCGATAGAGAGAGGAGCGGCTGGTTTGTCTCAGCCAGCGGCTAAGTTTATAAGAATTTGCCAAATTTGAAGATATGTGGCAAACTCAGATAAACAGTTAGGCTACATACAAACAGCTGTCCTCCCCCACACCCCTGAAAAAAACCTCCCGTATTTTATAAGCTAAATGTTGGCAGGTACACCAGTGCCTACGAATAAAAAACACATTCCTGCAGATGATTTCAGTGGAAAAGGTGGGTTAAGTGAGGTTAGGTCAGGTGAGGTTTAGTTTACTGTTTGTAAGACTATCCATCTTTGCCCTCTGCCAAAATACCAAGCCAAGTTACTGTCTGTGTGTCCTGGTCCTCTCTGGGCAGCAGGAGACTCCAATTTAAAGAAGATCCTTTGAATTCTCAGGTAGTTTGATGTTGAGTATCTTTTCTTTTCAGTGAAGTAGGAAACATCTTGTTACAGCAGTAAAATGTTTGAAATGAACGGACAGATTTTTCAGTGAGGGACAGGAAGAAGATGTCATTTTAAGGAATTTTAACAAGAGTTTTTTTGTGTGGAAAATACCAAGTAATCTGACCAAATGTATTATCCCAAGCAGCAGCAGTTTTATTTTAAATATCTTAAAACATGTCTGAAGGGGATCTTTAAAAATTTCCAGCAGTGTGAAAAGGTTGATCATCGGCAAAAAACACCGACTTTTGGCAGGTGACATATAAAATATCAGAACTGGCAGAGATTAAAAAGGAAAGCAGAAGGAACAAATAGTTCTTTGTCACCGGGATGATCGTCTCATCATGTGGAAGTGCTGGAGGATTACAGGAGTCAGGAAGACACGGTGGAGAGAGTTTGTTTCACTTGTTTGATTCTGTGCCAGCATCTCCAAACGCCCCAAAAACAGGACGAGGAAGTCAAACATTTCCTGTGGCTGTTTTAGACTTCTGCTAAAGATGTGAGATAACAGAGCCAGGAAGGTTTTTTTTCTGCTGGGATTCCTACTGAGTGTGTCAGTGGTAAAGCCAAAATAGACTTCCTCTGACCGACATCATGCAGAGAAAACGAGAGTGGACCGACATTGACGAGTAGAAGTCATAAAGTAACCTGGAGGGAGGAGAGTATGGAGAGTTGAATCAGTCCTGTCACTTCAAGGGGATAATTAAGTTTTATTTTTGTGGTTTAACATTGTGCTCAACAAGTTAATAACTGAGATGTGGGAACATGGTGACATCACTAAAAAGACATCTGACAGCTAGGTCAAACATCCATTGATTTGTCATACTTGCTGTAGTTGTGTGCACACAGTTTCCTGCACAATGCAGGATTATCGCCAACATTTCAAGTGTGCTCACTCCCACTTTGACCCCCAATTAAAGTGGTTTAGATAATCTGGATAAACTGTTAGTTTCAAACCCGTCTGATTACCGCAGATGTTTCTGCCCGGTCTGACTTCTTTTTCGTGATGTTGTCATGATCCCAGATCTCAACTACTAACTTTGGAGATTGCGTCATTATCATAACCGATAGAAACAATTAACAAAACTACAAAAATGAGACCCAAACTGTAATAAACCAAAAGTTTTTTATCTAACTACAAGTTACATGATGATGACTAGAATTTCAAAGATTTTTTAAAAGAGACAACAGGTCAACTCATGCAGACAATAAAAGACTTGATTTCGAAGAGGTTTCTTTCACATTAAAGTTAACAAAAAAGACCCATATGAACATATTACAATGCAAGTAATGGGGGACAAAATCCTCCTTCTGAAAATGTATTTAAAAGTTTATCTGAAGCTAATATGAAGCTTCCGCGTCCAAATGAGTCAAATCAAGTAGATATCTTTCAACGTTACAGTCTTTTTAGTGCAAAAGTCCCTCTTTTTGTTACTATACTTCCACCTGCAGCTCAACAGGGAAACACTGTCCGAGGAAACACAAAGAGGGAATTTGCTGTTAAAAAGGCTGTAAATGTGTCAGATATCCACTTGATATGACTAACTCGGACACACTGTTGATTTTGGCCCCCATCATCTCTTATCTGGGATCTTTTAGCCAGTATGAACAGGAGGAATAATTACAGTGAAGAAAACCTCAGTGTTCATGTGGGAACCCGACTGTACTCCCAGATTTAGTATTCCACTCCTATAACATTGTGTCATGATAGACAGTTGTTTTTTTTTTGTTGTTGTTTTTTTTAAAAGGATGAAAATCGGTGCAAAAGAAAAACACATTATTACTACACATTATTCTTCCCCATCGAAACCTGGTGCCTACATTACCCACAATGCAACTTTAGTCGATTCATTTGACAGTAGAAATCCCAAAAAACTCACTTACTGCCAGTGGTATCGGCCATGCAGACTGGTTTAGTTTTATATGCCAAGATATACACTTTGTCAAAATCTGCCACCTACATTACCCACAATGCAACTTGACCAATAACAGTTTGGTAGGAGATTGGAGTGTTTAATGCTAATAGTGGCTAATGTAGCCTGGAGCTGCTGGCCTCCGGCAGAGATGAGGAGCAGCCAAAGAAGTCTGGTAACCTCACTTCTTTCAAGGCCGCACACCCAGATTAGTGTTTAGCCCCAACTGACATGGACTCAAGTGACATCACTTGAGGCAGTTTATCAGATTTAAACACAGCTCCTTCTGGAGACACAAAAGGAAACCCGGACCTGGATTTTCCAAGTCATGCTGAGTTGGAAAATCTGTGAATTTCTCCTCTAAGCAGTTCCTCTTCTTCCTCTTCCTCATCAGCCAACAGTCAGCTGATGAAGAAGAGGAAGAGGAACCGTTTAGAGGACAGTTTAGTTGTTTAGAGGACTGTCAGCTGACAGTCAGCTGTTGAGGAAGAGGAAGAAGAGGAACTGTTTAGAGGAGAAGCTGATGCTGGTCATGAATCCATTCTTGTTCCCCTCGACCTAAGTGCAGCATTTGATACCATGAACCATGACATGGGTTGGTATCAGTGGCACTACTCTGATATGGATCAGGTCCTACCTAAAAGACGCTTCTGCATTGGTATCGCTGATTCTAGATCAGCTACAATGGGATTTCACTGCGGGGTGCCCCAAGGCTCAGTGTAGGTCCAATCCTCTTTTCCATTTAAATGCTCCCTCTAGGCTACCTCATACACAGACATAATATCAGTTTACGCAGACGATACTCAGATCTATCTAAACCGTGACCCTGAAAACAACTATCAGAACAATGCCAACCTGCTAAACTGTCTGAATGACATCCACACATGTGGATGTCACAAACTTTCCTGCAGCTAAACATGGATAAGACAGAGATATTAATCATAGGTAAAGACAGTGTAAACAACCAAATTTCAGTCTTGGTTCACTATCTCATTCAATAACTCAGCATTGCAGAAACATTGGTGCCAGCATTGATTAAAACCTCAGATGAACATGTTAATTCAGTGGTTAAATCCTGTTTTTATCATCTCCGAAAAACATTTCAAGGATTAGACCATTTTGTTCTGCCAAAAATCTGGAAACCATCATTTACGCCTTCATAACCAGTCGATTGGACGACTGCTCTCTGGCATCGGCAAAAAAAAATCCCCCTCCCACCTCCAGCTCATCCAAAACTCTGCTGCCAGGATTTTATCTTGGTCTAGGAAACTTCACCGATCCTGACTTCCCTTCACCATCTACCTGTTGCTTTTGGAATAGATTTTAAGATTTTATTTATTACTTACAAAGTAAGTAATAAACTTGAGAGGCCTTGACCCAAAGCTATCTATCAAATCTCTTATTGCCCTGTGTCCTTTCCCGATCCCTGAGATCATCTGATGCGTCGCTTCTTGTTCAAAGGTCCAGATTGATACATAAAGGGGACAGAGTCTTTGCAGTCAGGGATAGTAGACTTTGGAGAGACCTGCCTGCCAACTCTGTCTCATCTTTTAAATCACTGTTAAAAACCTACTTGTTTAAAATTGTTTTTTTGTGATCTTATTATATTTTAATAATGTGAATGTAAATGCGTTCTGTTTTTATTGTAAAGCACTTTGTAACTGTGTTTTGAAAAGTGCTGTATGAATAAAGTTATTATTATTATTCTTGCTGACAGCTGCCTTAGTAAATCTGCACCACCCTCAGTAACTCCTGTAGTCCTCTTAATAATCCGTAAAGCCTCCTCAAGGACCTGGAGCCCCCTCAATGACTCCTGGAAACTTCTGAAGGACTCTTGCTGGAGGGAGGAAGAGAGAGAGAGAGAGAGAGAGAGAGAGAGAGGGAGAGGGGTCGATAATTACTTGCGGTCAAGCTTGTCTTCAACTCCCTGTGATTACCGAAAGCCAAATGTTAATCTTAACCACTTACCGACAAATGATGACGCAGTAGACTCTTTCAATCTGGGCTGGGCATGACAAGCCCAGTTATTACTATTAACCCTTTACACAGATACAAGGAAATATCACTACTAGGTTTGGAAATCAACTTTTTTCTCATCCTGCTTTTCATATATTCTCCTTAAGAGAAATTTGCAATATGAAAAATGTAAAATAAATTTGAAAACTACTGGAAAGAATGAGTGCTTAACTTCTTGTGGCGGTACAACTCGATTTCCCCAAGTGGTATATATGAAAAACTAGAAAGCATTTATTGTTTATGCCTTAGTTTGGGAAGTGATTGCTCTGCTGTGGTAGCAAAGTCTGTGAAGATTCATCTCAGTCATCCAGGTGGAACAAAGTCTGGAGAATCAAAGATTTCCAGTTAGTTCAATCAAAACTTCAATCCAGTGACATGGATTAAACTTCCTCCAGACTAACGTGGCAGGTAATGAAACAGCCGAAGGGTTAACAAAACTACTCTAAAAAACCTTCCCCATATAGCTGTCATGAGATGATTTAATTTTTAATAAACTACTTATTTCATTCCAGTAAAAGGTGGTTAAACTGTCATTAATGCAAACCGGGAAATGTGATTTCTGGATCTGGATTATGTTCAGTGGAAACGTTTTCTTTGGCTTTTTTGTAGGGAGAGCAAACTAAAAAAAAAACAACGAAATATGCTGACGGTGAAAACTTTGCAGATACGTTCAGTCTGAACATTTTGTGAACAAGATTCATTTTTCAAATTTAACCTGTGTATTACACATCATCTACATTTTTAAATTAGTTGTATTTAAACATTAAGAAAAATCTTCGAGATAAGGTTGCATTACAGACTGGTTTCACATTAAAAATGTAAGATTAAAGCCTCAGATTTTCATTTTAGTTGAACAGAAGGACGTGAGACAATTAATCACACTGAAACTGTGAAGATGTTCAGGGGATAAGAGGATGACTTGAAGGGAGGAAGAAAGACATTATTATGCAGCAAACTATGCAGAAGTTATACTGTGGGTTGTTTCATCTAGTTCATAGTTTCACAAAGAGATCACTTAAGACTCTCAACTTCTACCTTTGGTAATGAAATAAGACATAAAAAACAAGAATTATTACATTATAATCAAGATTTATTTGTATTTTGATGCATGTATTTGAGCATTTTTTTATCATGGTCTCAAAAACTAACATTCAGGGTAATTTGTAAAGTGTAATTAATGCTTAAATAACGGTGATGAATGCGGTTTGTCTGTCATGACTCGTCGTCGTCACATCATCAGAACCAAATGCTTCAAAGCAGCTTTTGAACTAGTCTCTGATCTTTAAAGCAGTTTCTTCTTTTAGCCTCCAGTCATATCTTCAACTTCAGCAGATCTGCCTCTTCACTTGTGTGGCAATGACAGACTCCTCCATCCAACGTGATAATCAAAGGTGTAGTTGCGCATTCAAGCCCATGATTCAGCTGCAAATGAAAAAAACATGTACAGAAAGGGAAACGCAGTCACGTTGACGTGCTTGTTGTTGTTGTTCTCACATCATTATGTGCAACCTCAAATACAAGCTAATCACAGCTAGTTTCATATCTGTAATAATAGTTTTATCACAACTGCATTTTTAAAAAATACCTGAAAACATGAACATATTTTGGATGTAGAGTGGAGACAATCATCATGACAGTCACTAGAGCCAATTAAATGAACTTTTCTTCATTAATATTGTTTGTTCTATTTTTTTTTTATCATTTTAACTCTGCTGATGCATCATATTGTGTCTTTGCATGTAATATTAGTTCTCCTTTGAGTATGAAAAGTTGTTGTAGCCTCATGGTTTTTGGTTTTTTTAACCACAACTTTTATCTTTACATTCATCATTTCATAATTTTTAAGTTTGGTGCACAAATGTAGTGGAGAGGAAGTATAAAGTGGCATAAAATGGAAATACTTGAGTAAATGTACTTGGTTACATTCCACCACTGCATTAGCCGCTACTAGCATAACACACCTGAATCTGGGACCGTATTGTCAGTGGTTAAGTTGCATTGTGGGTAATGTAGGAACTGGGTTTCGTCAAGGAAAAAGAATACATGGAATATTTTGATCTTCCTCAAACTGTCCATCATGAGTCCGACATTATTAGAGAGTGCAACACTAAATCTGTCTGTGGAGTACTCTTTTAATTACTACTTTACTCTTTTACTACTTTAAGTAAAGATCCTGGCACTTAAAACCAAAACAGTCTGCACAGCTGATACTTGCTTGGGATTTGGGTGAGCTGACCCTTTAAAATAAACAACTCAGAGGATTGTGCAGCCTGGTTGGTGTTGTGTGCTTAGTGTTGTCGGGTTTAACCGTGTATGTTAGAAAACAGAGAGAGGACGGTGGGATCAGCTTGGAGTCAGTTATAGTTCACAAGCAGTGGGATCATCTCAGAACGTTCAGGATTTATCAGCAGCTCTGAGCAGAGGTCAGGTACAGCCAAGTCACTCAGGTCGCTGCGTCTTCCAGTACAAACTGACCTCTCCTTAATCCCCACATACTTCCTGCTTGAGGGGAGGGGGGGCTGCACTTAGCTGCTTTTCACCCTGGGAATCCCTCCAGAGCAGCTGAGATGTTGATAACAAACTGCTGAGTCTCAGTCTGATGGAGGAAGAAGGATCCCACCCTCTTTTCAGTAAAAGTTTTGATACCAAAGTCAGTGTAAAAATACTCAAGTACAATTGATCAAATGTTCGTCCATGTCAGATTAAGCAGGTAATCCTATCTGAAGACAAATAAAAGTTTGTATGTAATATAAGTGGATGTTAATGGAAGCCAAATTACCCTAATTGGACCTTTTATCTGCAATCTTTGGGAATTGCCTGCTTTCAAATCAGATGAAGGGTCACACGCTCCTATAAAAGTTAATTTATTTATCTAAAACACAAGGCCTGCAAATATTACTGTCATTACCGATTATTGATTATTTTCTCCATTAATGGATTAGTTGTTTGGTCTATAAAATGTCAGAAAATGGTGAAAAATGTCTGTTTCCCAAAAGCCCAAGATGACGTCCTCAAATGTCTCGTTTTATCCAGACCAACAATCCACAACCCGAAGATGTCGTAATCGTGTCAAGCTAAAACAAACAACTGAACCCTTATTCAAACCCTTTCGCATTTTGTGAGAGTTTTAACCGACAAGAGTCTTATTTATCTCACTACATGTAAAAATGTGGGTTTATAAGCTAAGTCCTGGTGTCAGATAAATGTGGAGAAAGAAATACAACATTTCCTTTTAAAAATGTAGCAGAGGAAGGTTATCAAAATGGAAATACTCAAGTAAAATACAGCAGAATGTAAGATTCTCATAAAGCTCGAGGGGGAGAAGAATAAAGTGCTCAGCCTGTAAAACTACTTTATTTTCCATTTTAAAACTTTTCCTACCGAAAATATATTATCAGTCCAGTAAAGCTAAACCTTAAAAAAACAACAAAAACCCCCCAAAACTCTGCACACTTCTACAGAGAGTTTCAGGAACAAATACAAATCCTCAGATCTTTGTAAACGCTGCCATCTAGTGCTCAGATAGACACACTACATCACAAAGAAAAAGACCCAGTGAGAAGTAAGATGAGATTGAGTCCAACCCAAACTTCTATCTTACTTTAGTATTCCCATTATGAGAAATGTTCTACTGTTTTTCCACATTTCAACACTTTTTACTTTACTACATTTATCTGATATTCAACAGGAGATAAAAATATGGCTGTTGGCTGTTACATTAACAGAAATGTTGTATTATTATCATTTGCACATTGCATTTACTGTTCAATATTCTGTACGCTCCATTCTCTTCATTTTAAGTATATATTGATATTGATATTATTTATGATAAGTTGACTTTTTTGGGTATTTTCTCTTTCCTTGTATATCTTGATTATGAACCACAACACCAAAGGCAAATTCCTTGTATGTGTACTTTGCAATAAACCTGTTTCTGTTGTGTAAATATGTTCTGTAGCTTCTAAATGTCAACTTTCCAGAAACTCTGAAAAACAGTCTTGATGTTTACTGAGGTTTTGTCACAAAACTCAGTGAATCTACAGTAAAGACAAGACATAAAAACACCTTAGAAAGATGTAATTTCTATATGTGACCCATGTCAAAAACATATATTTCTCATATTTATGTATAGGCCTACATATTATATGTATACCCTTATATTATATGTATGTGCATATTGAAGTAGAATGAACTTCCTTCTTTTGATTACTTAAAGATATCATCTTAACAGTTTTTTCAGCTTTATTTTTGTATTTTTTCATAGGTAAAATCAAATCTGAATGCAGGACCGCTGGAGTATTTTCCCTCTCATCAGATGTTTTAATGATATAAACTATTTTCTTCCATTTTTTCAGTGTCAAGTGCATCAATCTGAGCATCAACAAGTGCATCCAGTTTTCACCTACAAATCCTCCAGACTGAACGCCAGAAACGGTATTGTGTGCGCAGTGAATGGCAGGGGGCGCGCAGAGGCAACTAAAACGGAGAGAGACAGAGCGAGGATGGAGCAGTATTTCCTCTAAAACAAGCGCAGAGGAAATTTACATTTTCATCCAGTGCGCAGTACAAAATTTTGAGTAAATATTTGCTACAGTAATAAAACAATATGGGAAACATTTTTACCTCAAAGAGAAAAAAAACGCAGCAAGAAGCTTCAGTATACAGTATTTTGATGCAAGTAACTCCCTGTTTGAAGACAGCTATAAAAATCTTATAATAAATGTTAGAGGGAATATATTGCAGGAATATTAGTACAGTGATAGCTTTGGCGAAACAATTACCATAAAGTAGCCTACTATTATAACAACTATAGGATTATTATAGTATTATGAATCAGAAATAATAAGCATGTCATATCCACAAACTCTTATTGGCGCATCATGACGCTTTATTAGAATATTAAAGAGATATTAAAGAAAGATTCAGACATTAAAATAAAATATTTTTTACTCATAAGGAAAATTTGGATTGTGCATCTCTTCTGTGTGTGTGTGTGTGTGTGTGTATGTACGTTCGTGCACGACTCGAGCGCGTGCATGCATGTAGGCTATGCATGCGTGTGCGCGCAGACGGAGGATCGCCGAGCCGAGCCGTACCGTGCAGCAGGCACAAGCCGCTGGGCGCGCAGGAGAAGCCGCAAAAAATTACAGCAGCCGCTACTTGAAACTGCGAGGAAAGCAGAGGGAGCGTCGGAACTTCGGTGTACACGGTAAGAGCTGCCACGTCGGTTATTTCTCCTCTTATTCTCTTTAGAAAGAGCGGTTTGGATGCTTGTGGTTATTTTATTTCACATTTTTTTTCATCCCTTTTGTCTTTTTCCATCTCTCCATTTGGAGAGCCGGGGCGCACGCTGCATGGATGAGTGTAGCAAATGAGACAAAAGATCTGGTAGATATGATGGAGGGAGAAAAAAGAAGAAGAAGAAGAAGAAAGGAAGAAAAACGGAGCTGAAATAGAAAAAAAATTTCAACATTCAGAAATTAATTCTTCTTCTAGCCTCCTTTTCCAGTCGGAAAAAAAAATGTGCACGAGCTTTAAAGGGGTGTGTACAGTCTGGAGGAACACGCGCTTCACCCACATACACACTGATTCTGGTTTTTCACTTTTATTGAGAAAAAAAAGCGCTTTGACTGCGCACAGGCGCGTCTCCACCGCGCACCCCACGCTCTCTTTATCATTTATTTATTGGCTTTAAATTGTTTATGATTATATAATTTCCACCGGCTGCTAGGCAACGGAGAGGGGAGCGTTTTTGTTTTTTTTCCTCCTAATTTACAGCCAGTAAACAGTTGAACATCCAACAGTCCAGAAATAAGGAGAGAGCTCTTCAGCACGCCCCACCTCTTTGTCTGTGTGGAGGTGTGACACCATTTGGCTGCATGCACACACACACACACACACACACACACACACACACACGTCTCCAACCAGATTATGTCATGATTTGGATGAATTATTGATCTTATATTTCCGTTTTATTGGACTAAGAAGAAGGAGGAGGAGGATGCAGGATGGAGGAGGGGGAGATGGGGATTTGGGGGTACGTGGAGGGGTGGGGGGGGGGGTGATGGGGTATTGGGGGTGCACCTGAATACCCCCCCTCCCGGTACACACACGTTAAGCTTCATCCTTTTGCAGCCTTTCTGCTGCTGCTGCGTCGATGTTGGTTGTTATTTTTACCGCGAGTCAAACTTTATTAGCCATCCTCTGTCGGTTAATTGCCTGGTCCTTTGTTTGGCGCGGCACGCATGCGCACTAGGCGTAGGGTGTGGATGGGAGAGATGCTACCTTGCCTATCAATGGGATGCTGAGGAAGAGGAGGAGGAGGAGGAGGAGGATGGTGGGGGTTAAATTCTTGGTTTATTTATATATTTTTATTCCAGAGAAAAACGAGATTCTGGAAATAAAATGTGCTTCTAATGTGGCGGTGGGACCGCGTGTGTGTATGTGTGTATGTGTGTGTGTGTATGTGTGTGTGTGTGTGTGTGTGTGTGTGTGTGTGTGTGTGTGTGTTTTTCCTCCGTTTCTCTCGGTAGTGTGACGGTAGAGATGCAGACGGCGGCTGTTTGTGTGTGAATGGAGCCACAGTGCCGGTGCTGCTGTATCAGAATTACATTGTTTTTAACATCAGTGATGCTGCAGCCTATTGTTGCACCGCTGAGATCACCGATCAATAAACCGATTAATCAATAAGTCAGTTTCAAGAAAATCAATCAACAACAATGCTGATAATCCATTAATATGTTAAGTTGCTACAAACAAAATATTCTCTCAGATTGCAGCTTCTGTAATGCTGCTGCTGTTAATTAAATATATTTGGATTTAATGCAGATTTTATAACTAATCGATTAAACAAACAAACTCATCATCAATAATGGAAATAAGTTGCAGTCTTGCTCTACTGCACCTGAGAAGAAATAAACTTAAAACTCAGGTTAATGTATGCATTTATGTACAGTATGGATATATTAATATATTTAAATCACATTAACGCAGATCAATATGAAGTAACACTATAGATGTAATATTCTACTTTCTATCACTGATATTCGTATCATATGATGCAGCTGTGCTATTCAATACTGATCTTATAGTCAAATTATTGCATGTAATATGTTTGTTATGTCCCATTATGTTGCTGTAATATCCATCTAGTAATAATACTCTGTTTATAGGTATTGTGCTGCAGTGATGGAACGTAACTTAATACTTTTACTCACTCAAGTACAAATTTGAGATACATGTACTATGTATTGATTATTATTACTTTGCAGATTAACATTTTACATACAAAACATATACTGAACTGTACATATATATATATATATATATATATATATATATATATATATATATATATTATATATATGTAAGCAGGGGCCATTCTGCATATTGAGCACATTTACTTTTGATAATGAGGTACATTTACTTTTATGTAAGTAAGATCTGCAGTGTTTTTACATTGTGGTATTGTTGATTTTATAGTATATAATGATCCTACAGGTGTTTATAGTGTATCTGATGCACTCAGTTACCTTCATATGATTAAAGGCAGCTTCATATTTCCGCTGCATCGTTGTAACATCCCTCTAATATTGCAGTAAGGACTGAATTTCTGCCTGTGAAACTCAATATTAGAGCTGCAATGAGTTGTCGTTCAGTAGAAAATTAATCATCAACTATTCTGATGATCAATTAATCATTTTCAGTCGTTTTTTTTTTAAGAAAAAATGCTGAAATTCTCTTGTTCCAGGTCGTCCTCTGTGATAGTTAACTTCATATTTTTGGGACAATCAGGACAAAAGAAGACATTTTAGGTTGAATCTTTGGTTTTGGGAAACACTGATTGATATTTTTTCACCGTTTTCTGACATTTTTAAAGACCAGACGACTAATCAATTACTCTAGGAAAGAATTGACAGATTAATCAATAATGTAAAATGACTGTTATTTGCATCTCTACTCAGTAATGAGCTTTAATTCTCTTATGCTATAATTTGTGGTAAACCTAGAGTCTCAATAGACCAGTGTTACATCATCATGTTGAGGTTTAACTCTTTCAGGAAATGTTCAAACAGAAAAAAAAAAGTCATTAATATTGTGGACGTATGGAGCGTCCTGATTGGCTCATACACTCCCATGTGACTGTGATGTCTGACTCTGCCTGAGGACATTTGTCATATGTCTTTACCCTCCGTTACATACAGCATGTTGCCAGACGCTGACGTAGACATCAGCCGTCTATGAAACGTTAACCAGCTTTCAAAGGAAAAAATAAATAAAATCAGTGAATAAATAATAATAACTCATCTCTAAATATATTATTCCTTAAATATCTGAAAGGTACTTCATTTTGTGTTTGCAACAATAGCCTCCATATGAGCCATGTTATAAGATTACCGTGGTAACGGCAGTAATGATGGCTGTAGTAATGTGTCCTGACTGTCTGGCTGCTGATTGGCTCTCATAAATCCAGCTCTGTGTTCATTCATCTTGCTGGACGGAGACAAACAGAAACCTGATGAGAAGTTATGACTGTGACTCATTTATTACCGTCGCTGTCGGATGCTCAGGGTGTGTGTGTGTGTGTGTGTGTGTGTGTCAGACAGGAGAGTGGAGACATGGCAATGATACCTCGCTCGCCCTCTCCTCCTTTGTCTTTCTGTTACATGCTCTGTCTGAGTCCTTTGTGTCCGACACACATACGACTATATGACCAAAAGTATGTGGACAGAAAGTTAGGGTAGTCATAGCATAGATGTCCATATACTTTTGGCCACATGTAGAGTTTGTGTTTGTGTGTATGTATGTATGCGTGCGATGTATCCTTGCCATGTGTCCGCTCTCCTCTCAGGGACCCCCGCAGGTCTTAGAAGGTCGTCTCTCCGTGTGTCTTTGCGGCTCCCTCCCTCCCAGACGAAGACGTCAAGGATCAAAACAACAAAAGCACTCTTTGTCGAGGCTCCAACGAGTCATGTGATCAACGGGATCACTTTCATACGACGCGGCATTCATCTTAATTAAATCGCCAGCCTTCGTGTGATGCAGACGGAGGCTTGTTAACTAACAGCAGAGTAGATGAAGTGAAGACAATGGGAGGCTGCAGCTGCTGTGTGTGTGTGTGTGTGTGTGTGTGTGTGTGTGTGTGTGTGTGTGTGTTTAGAGGAAGGTGGGGAATGGATGCACTTGCAGGTTGAGTCATCACTACCACTGCTGCTACTACTGTTACTAATACTAGGAAAAAAAAATAGTTTTCATCATCATTTTATCTGCTTTTACATCTTAAAACTGTTTAAAAAAACAAGTTTCACCCAGTGATGTTAGATTATATCTTACTGATTTGATTTAGAAATGAGTTTCACTCTCTTCTTAAAGACACGGAAATCACTTTATCCCAATGGAATCGCTGCAATCTGTGGATTTGTTTGTGTATGCAACGTAAATCTATGTGAAGCTTCCTCAGTGAGTGAACAAATTCACACCAATGACCAAAAGGAAACCATCTCAACAATGTTGAACTTTGAGATAACAGATAACAGAGATAAAGTCCATAACAGCTATCTTACTAACTGTGTTGCATCATCCGGTTTTGTTTTATTTTGTCACAAACAAAACCAGCCGCAGTCAACGGCAGCCACTTTCCCTTTTTTGAAGAAAATTTGAGATAAAATGTATATTATTAGCAGCACTCCAGCTACAACAGCCACTACTGCTACAACAGGAACCACTATTGGCTCTGTTGAGAGTACTGTAACTGCAAGTCTGTTGGTGCATTTCCATCCTCCTGGTTTTATTCTCAATTTCAATTTGCGCTCGAATAAATTTGGCAAAAAAGTCTTTATGCTCGGCTGAGTTGGACAGATCGATGAATCAATCAAAAACAAAATCTGACAAAGTGCGATGGAAACAAACTGAGTGAATAAATGATGATGTAGATGAAGCATGTGACATAAACATCACTCAAGCTGTGTGGAGCGATGAGGAGACTGTAACCTTCCTCAAATTACTACATGAAACAAAGAGAAATGTCTTAATTTCTATCATATTTTCCACATGGTTTTCCATCGTTCTTCTCCTGCAACGGTTTAAAGGCCCCCGACTGGAAAATCAGCACCACCAACTCCTAATATTTGCATGTTGACAGAAACAAGCATTAAATCAAATGTTCTTTTACCAGTTTTCTGGAAATTCGGTTAAAATTTCCGCTACATTTGAATGGAAATCTGCCGAAGCTTGTACTTGCCGATCATCCAACACATGGCTGGTTACAAAAATGTGCATCATATGGAGAGATGACTCTGATATTTATGCTTCTGTGTATGTAAAAAAGTGTTAGAAATGCCTCTAGCACAACAATGACACTAACTAAAGCATCATAAAATACCATAGAGGAGACGTCATGGTGGTCTAAGATGCATTCTACCTTCTTGGGATGTTTGCTTCTCTCTGCCTTCACAGTTCCAGTCATATTCCCTACTATGTCCTATCAAATAAAGGCATAAAGTCCAAAAAATAGTCTTTAAAAAATTGACCTTAGAGATAACTTAACTCCTTAAAGTTTTACAATGTTAGAACTAAATGCAGGACTGCTGTATTAGATTTCAAAACAGTGCATAATGTTTCTGTTTTTCTGGTCACCCAGTGCCATGCTACAGTACCATAATCACAAGATTAATATTCAGTACTCAGTTTTATAATGACAACACTGGAACAGCTGTTGCAGGAGACGACGGCTCATGTTTGTTTTGAAGATAATTTAGTTTAGAACGGGGAAGTGAATTTCTTGGAAAGCGGCCACCGTTTTGCAGTCAGTTGTTTTATGTTCGTTAAACAGAGCAGATCACGGAGGTGTGAAGGTATAAAAGTGAAGTGTTGCCTGAGTGTTTACTTTCTCAGACTCCGATAAGCTGCAGAGGAAACGGAGTCAGCTGTTGTTTCAGCATTTGCAGCTTTTAAACTCGATAAGACGTTCAGACTCTGCGTGCCTCGGTCTGATAAGTGCTCAGTGTCTGTCACTGCATCTCGCTGGCCTGAGAAATGAGGAAGTTTTATATTTCAACTTCCTGTCAAAGGAAACACCGCATATTAAATGACCATAAAAGTTTATTTTGGTGTTGTTTATGCTGAAGATGCACGGGGTGAGGCGATCATCTGAATTTTTATTTGTGATTATGATGTCCCACTCAGGTCCTCTGTGTTACAGGAATAATTCTACATTAGCTTATAGCTTAGCATACCATAAAGACGATGCAGAGGTTAACAGCTGGCCTGGCTTTGTCTAACAAACGTCTCTAAAGCTCATTAACATGTTGTGTTTTATTTGTTTAACACGTACACAAACACAAATGTTAAAATGAGAAGTTGAGGTTTTAGTGGGAGTTACGCAGCATAACGACATGACTCCGTTGTTCACCAAGAATGTGAAACGTAGCTCCCTATACAATGACAAATTGTTGATATTACATTTCTGTTTGTGTGCAGTTTGAGATACTTTTTAATTGATGATCCTTAGAGGTGTTGGTAGATGTATTTTTGAACGTTGGTCAGAGCAGGCTAGCTGTTTCCCCCAGCTTCCGGCCTTAATGCTAAGCTAAGCTAATCACTCGTTGGCTCCAGCTAACACACCGACATTAGGGCGGTATCGACCTTGTCATCTAACTCTCAACAAGAAAGCAAATAAGTCTTTCCCCAAATTTCAAACTATTCATTTAAATATGGTTAATTATAAGCCAAATAAATGTAAAAATCTGAGTAATCCAGAGACATAACTGTGGACACTGTTCACAGTGCCACAAAAAATCCATTTACTATTATATTTGGGTTGACAGAGCTCTCAAAAGCTCTATAAATTAAATTATAACTCAACCATAGGCAATTATTGCCAATTAATAAAGTGGCAGCAATACGTATCAGCTCGTTTTAATGTTTGTCTGCCCCCTAGTGGCCAACAAGTGATTAATGCAGCTTTAAAAGACACACATACATATACAGAAATGTCCTCACAGTTCATGCTTTCAAGCATTACTAAGCTAAGAATACATTAGTGGAGTTAAAAGCTCTGTAACAATATCAGAGTGTTTATCTTTAATTATACTCCATCTAGAACAAGTACACACATCAGACATTTTATCTGCAAAATATCTCGACAGCTGTGCTTCAACATAAACATTTTCCAAAAGCTAAACTCGTGTGTTTGACCCGGGCTTTGATGTGTCTCGCAGTAAGTGCTTCTGCAGTTAAAGTGCAAGAAAATGAAAGTGAAAGTGGCGGGCCGGCTCCTCCTCGTGTCCCTGCTCGCTCCAGCGTTGGAGCTCGCTCCGGAGGTTTGACGGCGGTGCAACATGTCCTCGTCCTCGGCAGCTCTTTCACCATGAGCGCCATCTGTCACATCGCGCCTCGTCTTCCCGGAAATTACAGCTCAAACAGAAAGCGACAACATTATCTGATATGTACCCTGGCGGGGCGGGAATGAACTCGGCAATCTCAGCTCTCTCTCTCTCTCTCTCTCTCTCTCTCTCTCTCTGCTGAATTCCAAATCCACTCACTCACTCATTCAGTCGTCCTTGTGGATTTGAAATCATTTGGCGAGGGCGGATAAAGGGACAATCCGGGCGTATTTCTTTCACCCGACCTGTCGTCTTATCAGTGAAGGAGACTGATTTCATTCTGAAAGCAGAGCAGACACTGATAACAGTTTGATTGTTATGAGATTTTAATAGCCAAACAATATTATTTCAGACTAAGATAGAAAACCTGTCACTTGTTATTGCAAAGTAATTGCTATGAAAGAGAAACCAATTATGGAGTATTGTGAAGGTTTTCTTCACGCCTGTGCTAAAAAAAAAACATTTGTATAGAAATGTCACTTGTGGTTTTGTTGGTAGAGACTTTTTTTCACAGCAGCCTCAGGTTTGTTTACCACCTGAATGTAAATCTGCAGATACCAGAGCGGTAAAAAATCCTGAGAAAATCCAAACATCTGTGACATATTTGTCTCGTGATTTCATGAGTCTTGACTTGAGTGGAGGTATTTTCTGATATTGTATGCAAGAGTCAATAATTGACTGCTGGAATTTCCTGACAAACATCCAGAATGAATGTGAACCTCAATAAAAGTTCACGGTCGTAACTGCTGGCTGCTTAACATACAGTGGAGTGTGCGGCAGCCATTTTGTTTCAGCTTACCATTGCAACTGAACACAAACCTTTAACAATAGGACATTTCTAACAATGTAGCTGATGAAAATTGATTACATCAGAAATATTAATAATCATTTTAAGCTGATAATTTCACTATAGCATGTTCATGGAAATCCTTTAACTTATTGCTTTTTAATATTTACTTAAAGGGGATATATCATGCTTTTTTTTTGATTTTCTTATGATATCAGATGTTAAACATGTAAAAATGCTCCCTGCAAGTCAAAAGCCAGTTCTTCAACCTGCTCTGAGTGCTTCGTTTGCAAAGTTACTTCTACTTCCTCCTTGTGATGACGTCAGATTGTTTGCACATGCCCACAAACGGCCGTCCGTTCCCTAGTGTTTGTTGCTAAGGTTGTTGCTAAGGTTGTTCCACGTGTTTTTTGCATTGTCCATATTTTAATACAAAGCCTCTTTGTTTTCTGATCTGCTTATGTTTGATCTGTTAAATTGTTGTTACTGCGTTACCGGTAATCTACTTACACCAACGTGCGGAACAATAATTCTAGCGTTTGAGTTCCACCTGGAACATTTTGGCAGCGCACCACTTAGCTGTAGCATGCGGGTAGCGTGCTGAGGGGTGTACGCTCACCAGCTTAGCAACATTACCCTGGTTACCCATACTCATGTAGTGTCGCTGCCGTCATTATCATTAAAATATACGCTGTTATCCCCGTATTTAAACGATATTGCGCCTCCTCCGTCCCCCTCCCCTCTCTGTGACAGTCGGCTAGAACTGGACTTACACTCAATTAACTACTATTTATGCTTATTAACTGCTAGTTAGACTGAGTTTATCCACTCTTGTTTTATTTGTTCGTGTTGACCACACCCCCCGTCCATTATCAGAGACCCAGCTTTTAATTGACTACCATCTTTTGTTCAGGGTAATATGGTGAGAAGGTTTTTTTTAACTGTAAATTAAGATATTCCAGTAGAACCCCAGAATATAATAATATAAAATAGAGCTGGAAATGTATGTGATACGGTCCCTTTAATATTATGTAATGTACTTTATTTATTTTCTCCATATCGTTATTGGTTGGTCCACCAACTGAAATGTCTTATTTTGTCTTGATCAACAATCCAAACCCAAAGAATCCAGTTTACTATCATGTATGATGAAGAAGCACAAGCAAAAGCATAAAATTGTCACATTTTAGAAGCTAAAAGCAACACATCTTTTGGCATATTTGCTTAAAAAATTACTAAAATGATTATTTGATTATCAAAATAGTCGCTGATTAATTTTCTGTCTATCAAATGATTGATTGATTGACTCGCAGCTCTAGACTGTTTACTTTTAGGGTAAAATGCTTGTGCAAAATGTGTGTATTTTACTGAAATCGTTTTGAAATTGTTCATATAATCAGGCCAAAAATCAGCAAGAGAAATGTCCTTCCACAAACAATCGATGTCTAACAGAACAGGAGAAATTTCTCCTCTAAACATACTGTATTTGGTTCAAAATGGAGGACACTGAGATGCATTTAAAGCCAACGGACAGCTCGGCATGATAACAGAGCCACGAATAAAGAGCCAAGAAAAAGATTTTCTCATATAAACACTCAGATTAAATGTAGTCTCTCTATAAAAGACCATGTTTTCTCTGCTCAGATCAAGAGGCCTTTTAGTGGCAACTCCTGCAAATGTTGGAATAAATAAATAAAAAAACCCTGTAAAAACTGGACAAACATTATTTTATTCAGCAGTCACAATGAATATGTTTGAGCTGCACAGCCTTCAGCAGCCGTCAGCAGCCGTCAGCATCTTCTCTCCTCCTCTGTCTGTATTTCCTTCTGTAAATCTTTTGAAGAGTAACGAATCTTGGAAACCGGTACCGACGTTTCTCTTTTTTACGTGAATCTTAAACAGTCAAGAGCCAAACGTCTGAGAATAATGAGATGGAACAACAGAGTTTAGACTCGTAGGTGCTCGGCCTCCTCACGCCTGTGTTGCAGTCCCAGTTCTGTCAGCTCCCATCAACCAGAGAGAAGCTGACGACGAGAAGAAAAATTACAAGAATATCTCTCAGCAGGTTTTTTTTTTTTTTTTTTTTTTCCTCAAGTGCGAGACATGATCAAGGGCTTGTCTGAAACACTCAGTGCTCTGTGTGTGTGTGTGTGTGTGTGTCTGTGTGTGTGTGTGTGTGTGTGTGTGTTTCTGCATGTTAACAATAAGGGTATTATTTTACAACGTTGTTATATTAGTCCATATTTGATTATACCAGAAATATAATTAATTCACATTTCAGTGACATTTGTAAAATTAATTACCTTGTTTTTAATTAGATTTTCTTTAAAACTGTATGTTTTTATTTTTAATGTTTTTTTTAATTAACTGATCATTTGAAACATTTCTTTATTTAAAATTATTTATTTAAATAAAAAAAATTATTATTTTACTTTTTATTCACTTAGAAAATAATCATATGACAATTTAATATTTGAATTATTTTAAAATATATTTTGAAAAATAATACATTTAAGTAATAAATAAATTTTATGTATTTATTAAAAAGTCCATATTTATAAAATAATTTATTTTTTGAGATTCAATTATTTTCTAAAATATTACTATTTCATTAATTAATTTCTTTTACTGTCCCTGATGCCTCAAACATACATCAGAAATTATAATATATAAATCAGTTAAAGGCGCAGTGTGTAGAATTTAGTGGCATCTAGCAGAACGGACTTGGCAAAAATGGAATATAATATTCATAAGTATGTTTTAATTAGAAAATAATCCCCAGAAAATAAGAATTGTTGTGTTTTTGTTACCTTAGAATGAATCCTTTATATCTAGATAGGGAGCGGATCCTCTTCCATGGAGGCCGCCATGTTGCACCGCCATGTTTCTACAGTAGCCCAGAACAGAGAGGGCCTTTTGCATTTTTCGCGAGTTTCACCTCCACTGTAGGTTCTCCTACATGCTTGGAGGGTGGAGGGTGGAAGATGGGGGGATGTATTCATTTGGTTGCAATCTGCAACCTCACCACTAGATGCCACTAAAACCTACACACTGGTCCTTTAAATAATTATTTTTATTTTATTAAATTATGAGTAAATAATGTAAAATAATATGTAATTCATTCAAATGTATGACATTAATTAATATAATTCAATAAAATATACTAAGTAGATAAAAAATAAATATTAACATCAAGTTAACAACACATAATTACATACATCTTACTTGAATAAAGTTCAGAGTTTCTTGAGATGACATTTTAGTGGCTGCTCGGCTATAACACACCAACACACCAATTAGAGCCGTCTAGACTCTGTGTGCCCTGTATCCTCAGTGAGTTCAGTCTGCCTGCACAGTGCTGGATAATGTGTGCCCCCCCCCCCCCACCCTCTCTTCCCGGCCCCCCCGGCTCTTTTTGGGGTTAGCTGGAGTTTAGAGTCGACTTTGTCCCGTCTCCTCGTCTGGCCTGCCACCCAGCGTCAATGACTGCAGGGCTGTCCTCTCCCTCTCTCTCTCTCTCTCTCTCTCTCTCTCTCGCTCTGTCTCTCTCTCTCTCTTGCTGTCTCATAGTTGTGGCTCTGGACAGCGGACGCCCGCCACGTCCAATTTCGCTCTACCGGCGTCTGGCTGTGAGCTGCCGACGCAATGGTGACAGGGGTCATTTAGATGCAACGCTGAGAGGGCCAGTTTAGCCGGCCAGCCCAGTCGCACAGACACACACACACACACACACACACAGACAGACAAATGCAGGAAAACAAGGCTGGGTTGGATGTTTGAGTTTGCAACTCTGATATGTTTGTACAGTACAAGAAATAGGATGCAGTAAGAAATAGATGCAGTTGTGTTGTTAGATCTCAGCCTGAAGCCAGTTTTTCTTTACTGCTGCGTCTGTGTCCTTAAAGCTGAATCCTGTTTCTGCTGCCATTTTAAGGTCACAACCACAGTTTCCTTTGTTCAGTTTGAGCTCTGGTTGGAAACCAGGCAAAAGATCGTTGACAAAAGTCTCATGACTCTTGTGACAAAAGGTCATTTCTGCTGACCTGTCATCACATTTCGGTAGAAGAGGAAGTTCTTCTCTGGTGTTCACACTTAAGAATTAAATAAAGGCTTGTTCCCTGTAATTGGTGGTTGCTGACTTCTTTTTTTTTTTTTTTTTTGCTTTTGACCTCTTAACATTAAGCAGTGTCTACTTTTGATCCCTCCTCTCAGGCTGCATGCTCTATTAGTCTAGTAGAGCTGAACATAGCTAGCTACAACCTTTCTCTGTTCAAACTGTTGCAATCTGCTCGCAATAAACTAAATGTCAGAAAATAGTATACTGTTTCTTTTTTGCTGGTTTTCTATGGCCGACTTGCTCATCTGTCCTCTGCACATGCCCAGTAGGAGGAGAATTACCCTTTTTTTAAATGGGAATGGAGGTATTTGCAGAAACAACCTGAAACTTCTGCTGTTTTTTGCTTGAAAACAGCATTTTAAAGTTTAGCCGACTTCATGTAGACGTAGTCTCAGTTAGAAGAACACTATTGTCTTAAATACATTGTAGGTAGTAAACCAGGGATAACAAACTCAGATCAAGAATACACATGAATACAGTATAAAACAGGGGGTGTCCACATACTTTTGGCCATGTACTTTTGGCCATACATCTTTTTTTTTCTTCCTACAGTTTTTTTTTTGAATAATGAAGGTAAAACTGAACAAAAGTGTTAAAAAATGTATTTTATTTTCTCTCATTTCATATCCTTCAGGGCTGTAGTCTTCTGGTCGATTGGTTGGTTGATATACTTTTGTCCGACCATCTCATTGGTTGAACAATCGCTGTTTTTACACCTGTGCGGCGTCCAGGGCTTCTAATCTCCGAAAGTTTAACAAGAAGATAGTGCTGTGTTTGTTTATGAGGGCAGATAACTCTGGTTCACACTCACACAACATGGTAGGTGGAAGTAATGCACCTTATGACCAATAAATCAACCAATCGATTGGTTGAAGACTAGGTACGATTTCAGTCAACCGAGATTTTCTGTGGTTGACTACAGCCTTAGTATTCTTGCAGGGGTCGGCCCCGAGGTCAGGAATCACTGAGTTCACTCAGTGCAGTTCTCTGCAGACTGGTGTTTTCTTGTGCAAGAAGAGTTTTATTCTCACTTGGCAAGATGAACTGAACTAAATGATGAAACACTGCAGAGTTCAAATAAACTGCAGCAAACATGCTAGTTGTAAACACAGCCTTGGATATGTGGTTATAGTAAATGGAACAACACCACCTGCTCTGATATCTTTGCGGCAGTTTGAGCGTTTGAAAATGTACAGATTAGCGTGATAGATTTACTGCTAGTAGGAACTAAAGAGGGAAGTGAGTGTTACATGTGTGGGCAGCAGCAGCACTTGATACAAGCTGTTTTTATCTTGTTTGTGAACTCCTCGAACTTAACGTCTCAGGGAATCTTTCTCTCCCTTTACGTGTCACATTTATGGAAAGATATTAAAGATGATTCCGGTGAAGGTGCTTTATGTTGTCCTTGCACCGGGCTTCTAGCTGGTAAAGCGGATCATAAACATCACAGAAAAGTCCCCAGAAAGCAGTCGGGAGTTATTCCCTCCGTCTCTTGGCTCTGTGGCAGGAGGGGTAGAGCGTCAGAGGGACTTTTATAACAGTCAGCTTGTGTCTTCAGTTCAGATTTCATATTTTAAATACTGTAAAATTACCAAAAAACACAAAACTTTGACTGTGTAACACATAAATATTCATGGAAGTTGGAGTATCATTTTATCATTTCATCAATAAATTATTGTTCATTCATTTTAACTGCAATTATCAACACACCAGACCATCGCTGAGAAGACCTCTACAGGGCACTTGATAATGTTAGCAGTCATTTTGTTGCTTTAGTGCATAAAACCAGGGAGTCTTAGTTACAAGTAATCACCCTTTAACTACATAGTTTCATGATTATTTCACTGAGCATGTTCAGGAATGCGGTTTTGGTTACAGAGCTTCGCTGGCTTGTTGTGCGACATATCAAGACCTCTTGACTTTGTATTTAGTTCTTTACAATTTACAATGTAGCACAAAGTCAAGAGGTTGTGATATGTAACACAACAAGCTAGTGAAGCTGTAAACAGAACCACGTTCCTGCAAAATAACTTTGACAAGAAATAACAGACGAGACATTGTTCATATTGGATTAGCAATCTTTGGCAAGTTTCTAGTCTCTGCAAATTGATTTATTTTCTGCACTGGAATGGAAACCGATGGCAACTCAAAACCCATTTTAAAACTGATATTGTGCTTTGGACAATGATTGGCAGTCATGCAAAGCATGCGCACAATTTGTAATTAATGAGCTGAAACATGCAAAACAACTGATATTCTCTGTTTCCCAGCAGAATTTCTTGTTCTATTCCCAGTACTTTCTCAAAAATGTCACTTGGCTCTGATCCATTCTGAGAAACCCGCTCTGCTCACCAGTGCAGCCCTGCAGAGATATTGATTGATGTTGGACCATGTCTGGCTCCGGGTGGAAGCTGTTGGGCCTCAGGGATCCGTCCAGACAGATGGAAAAGAGGATGGTGTGGGATACTGGGATGGCAGAGCTGCTAGTGGTGGGCTTAAAGCTGCAGTGCTATTGATTGACACAGGAGATAGAGCCCTCCGAAGGCGAGCTGAAAGCAAGACAAAGAGAAGAGAAATATTCTGCTCTAAAACAATCCTCTGGTGGTTTTAGTAGCCAAATGGAGCCTCTATCCTTTCGTGATATGTGCAGATTATATCTACCTCTGTAATACTTGTAGCACTCTCACTGGACCTTGACAGTGGTTCTGGAAACAGCAGATAAGCAGTAATTAGACTTATCCCCACTCCAGTATCTTACCCTATCATAGAAAAAAATGATCTACCTCTCTGTCTGGATGTATTTTTTCTCATCGGTTTGCTCCTCACTTTTGGTTGTTTGTGGTGTTGGTAATAATGTCATGACGTCACTTCCTGTCTAACTTCTGTTCCACTAGTTTCTGTAACGACTGATCCACATCGCCTACCCGAACAACTCATGTGTGCTGCGGAACCTCTTGGTTTTCATTTCAGCGCCCATGTTAACAGGTTAGAGCAGACACACAGCCTGAGTGAGCAGCGTGGCTCAGGTGCGGCTGGAGCTGCACTGCAGCGGTGCGTCATATAGAGTTTCAGGATTGAGACTATTTAATTCTGCGTGAGGCTCGCAGTTCTCAGAAAAAAACAGACCAGTGAAAATGATCTGTTGATAGTCATATCAGCATCATTTATCAGCATCATTATCATACCAGCAACATTACTGACACCGCTCACTATAGTTTCAATGTCTATCTGTAGAATATGTCACAGACATGACAAAAACATTTTTTTTTTTACAATTGAGCACAAACTTCTTAACCTTTTTCTGTCTAAATATAAATGAAATTTATAATGAAATGAAATGAAACATTCTATCACTGATGGCCAAGATAGGGCTGCCAGTAGCAGCGCTGCAACAGTAACGCAGTCTGTGTGGTCACCACATATGTGCGAGTTGAAGCAGTTCAGTGAGGTAACCATCATGCACAGGTAAAGGTAGGCAGTGTGTCCTGGCCATAGCTCAATGCAATCTCTCATTCAGTATTTCTTTGATTTGCCTTAATAAAAATATCAAATGTGTTCCTGGAGTTTACTTTCCATATTCTAAGACAACACTTCCTTTCAGAGGTTGAAACCACCCTGAGCACAGAAAAAACCACAAGCACTGTAGCTCACTATTTACTACATTGTAACTCGGTTTGGTTCATATCCATAAAACTCCCCAATGCTTTCTTCTAAAGTCATTTTTTCACCTCACTAGTTGTAATCTCTCCTGTCTAGAAACTTCCACAGTGTTCGCTCCTCTCTGTCCTGCTGTTTCAGTCACTTCTCAAGCAAAAAAGTCAAACTTTCTTTGGTTTCACCTCCTTAAATGGGAGAATTTGTGGCTTTTCTTTGGTTAGTGATACAGATATTGTTGGGTTTTTGGACAGCTGAAAAACAAGGTATTTGAAAATGGACAAATTTTTTTGATATTTTTGACATTTTATTGACCAAACAATTAGTCGAGAAAATAATCAGCAGATTAATCGATAATGAAAATAAGGTGCAGCCCTTGTTCACAAGTGTAGTTTCTAAGGTACCTACTGTTGCATTTGCTGTAAGCTGCTCTGAAAAACAATGTTAGAAAAATGAAAGATGTAAATGTGATCGCCCCTTCTGGGTACATCAGCTGAACACAAACAAATCTCTGCAAATCTCAAACCAATCAGGAGGAATCCTGACATCACCTCTAACCTACAGAGCCCAGAGCTGTACGCACACTGTGTCTTTTCAGACTTTCACAATCTCATGTTTCCTGATCTTGCTTCCTTTTTATTGTTGTTTTGCCTGTTTATTGGACCTGTGAGGGTTCGTCTCAGGAATCCAGATGGTACGATGTCTGGAGAAGAAGGAGGAATCCAAAGTAGATGGGTTGAGTTTTAATAGTCTTTTTCTCAAACCACCTCTGCTTGTCTCTAACAAATATCTACTTATTGATAAACCCATTCTTAGAATCATATGACTGCAATTCCTTTATACGTGTGACACTGCCTGTTAAACCTTCCCCATCTCTTTACTGACACCGAACACCAGTTCAGGATTTCAGGTATTCTTTTGTTCTCTATGTGTACTTAAACAAGACAAAAACAGGAAGGTATTCAAATAATGCAAAGAATAAAGTTGCTGTATATTCTCGATAACATGCAAACACAGCTGAGTACACAGTCTTTACTTCTCCTCATCACACCGTCCATACTACATAATACAAACAGTGGTTATGGCTTGCCTCTGTGTGCTTATTTAAATAAGTTTTTTTTAATATCTTCTATGTTTGAATTAGCGGACTCAGTTTTAAAACCCGCACAATGCATGTTGTTGCATATTCAAATCAATTTGAATATGTTTTGTGTGTATGGGAAAGCACTGTTTGCTAAATGGCCACATTACAGGTACATCAGGTTGTTCCCACAGGTTGCCAGTTCAAAGGTGAACAAGTAATCCCAGCAAAAGGGCTGTCGCTTCACCTGTTTTTACCAGCCTTCATCGTGATATTAGTCAAAACTGTCCAAAAAAAAAACACCCAGCTTGCCAGGCGGGAGGGCCTTCTCATTTAAATTCAACAGCGCCTACGAGGAAAGATGCAGAGACGAGATCATGATTCCTTTGAAAGTACACAAACCGAGCGCTTGACAGCACTCAAAGTCTCCTGTCTTAACAGCGTGTATCTGAGGCTTGGCGGCGGTGGCAGTGTGTGTTGGGAGGAAGGATTATTGGCAGGAGCCTGTGATGGAGTGGAAGATAGAACTGGCTGTCACAACAGTTTGGGAAAAGTCCCTTTGAAATGACAGAGAGGACTAATGCATCCACCCTGCGCTGTCTCCAACTCCTCCCAGGGTCCATTTTGGTTTGTGGTTTATGATGTGCACTTTATTGCAGCTTATCTTACATGTACAGCATGCACTCCTGCTCAAAATGGCTGCCGTGAGGACTGATCAGTGAGGCTCTGTAAGGCCTTCAGTAAAAGACCATCATGCAACATCTTTCCAGATGACAGCATGAACACATCAAGGTGTAAACAAAAGGAAATGAAAGTCCAATACGGAGATTGTATCATCAAGATCTGAAAAACGAAGATTAGAAAAACAAGTCAGATAATTAGAGAGCACATTTTGTCAGGACAAACTGAGGAGAAAATGGGCTTCACATGAAACTAAATGTTTTACGGAGACGAATGAATTCAGTCGTTGATAATCCAGCGACACACTGCGGCCGCTAATTTGCATCCTCGTGCCCTTGTCGCTCGTCTCAGACACGGTGACACAAAACTAAAACACTGCATTTAGTCTGGAAGCTGTTTTTCCATTTCCACGCCTGATTTATTATAGTGTGAATGAAATTGACCCAACAAGCTTCGTGACAATGTCACTGAATCAGACACTGTGTCACTGTGCATTTAAACCAGGCTGACTATCCATGTTTATTATGCTGCATTCACATTACGTAGGACAGAATGTAGCGATGGGAAATATTCCCACATTTGGGACTTCATGTCATTTAACTGAAGACAGTTATGATTGCAAGCTTGGTCATATCAAGGTTAAACATAACATTGTCAATTAGTCAATATAACACTATCTCCATTGGATATGGCTTTAATTACCTCAAATTATGGACTTTGGGTGACATGAAGCATCCATATTTGCTTTTTTCAGGCACTTCCATATTATATTGGTTGGATATATTGGAGTTTTCCCAGTTATAATTTAGCAAAGTTTATCTTGACTACTACAGCCACTGCTAATGCCAACTTCAATGAGAATTAACTTGCTTTTAAGCAAAAAAGAAAGCCCAAATTATACTTTCTACATCTGCATTATGACGTTCAGGGCCACATAAATTGTCATCTGCTCATCTTTGTGCAGACATCTACAAAATGTGTTCAAAGTTTATCATTTTAATTTAATTGGAGTATACACACCTATACTGCATTTTTGAGTATATTAATCTCTTACCAGGCACCCCCATTTTTGTGCACAAGCTCAGAAATAATGTATCCAAAATAAGAAGCTTACTGTTCTTTTACCCCTTTTGATTACAATCATAACCCTGGTCTCATTTAAAAGGTAAATCTTTATATTTTACAATCAAAAAGTCAGAATGAGTATAAATATTCCTGAAAATAGTGCCGCCAAGGCAAAAGTGTCACACGGGTGGGACAGTGTTATTTAACAGGTGAAGGACTGAGGCTGCCAGTATACTTTTTCAGAGGTGCTTGTTGGATGGTTGAATAACTTATATAAGATAGAAACTCCCCACCCCCCACACCTTTCTGTTTCTTAACTTTCCAAATCGACGATGTGACATTCGCACCCACTTCTCGCCATAATTGGCCCGCTGAGCGGAGGTGAGAAAGGAGTCAGGGTTCGAACTTCTTGCAACTATTTCTGTCATTTTCACGTGAACAACTGAGTGCAGTCCTTCAGGGAGAGACTGTCTGAAAATGTATGCTGTCATCCCATATTTAAATGATAAATATCATTATATAAATATCAGGCGGCAACTACCATGACTTGAGCTGAAATATTGTCGCAATATTTCTAGAGAAAGTCGAGTTTCATGTTGCTTGATATACGATACCTGCCCTGTTAGCACAATTTAGCTAAGGTCGCTAACGTTAGCCCAAGTGTGCAGCGCTCTGTGTTCCCAGTAAGCTAGTGTTAGCTTGGGTCATAGGTAGTAGGAAGGTCCTGGCTCCAAATGGAAAAAATGGCGCCAACCACAAGCTGCAACTCTGGGCTTCAAACCATCTTTATGACATTCAACTTTTCAGTCCGTCTTTGGGTGTAGCCATTTGAAACAATGGTATACAGTTTTTATTAGCGAAGCTGACCCCTTATGGCTAGTTGACAAACTGCAAATATAAAAACAATCATTAGGGAGCACAGGCAGCTGTTAATCACAGTACACTTGGTTCTGTGTGGGCTTAGTTAAAACAACCAGCTGTTATAAAACATTGAGGACCTCCAATATGGCTGCCAGAGGATGCATTAAATCATCTGAAAGAACTTAAACATTAACAAAGACAACACAGAACAGCTGATCCATGACACACTGTTTCTGTTAGTCTGACACAACACTGGTCATTGTGGTTGTCGACTGTTTTTCTGTAAATCAGGGAGTGAGCAGACAATGAGCCTTGATAGGAAGTGAGATCTGGTCTGTACTGTACGTCTGACTAAGACAGTCGATCAGACCATGACGTCAAGCGAACACTGAGTGGTCATGATTCACGGAAAAGTATTTAAAAATATTTTCTTTAAAAAAAACGCCTGCAAATCATGGTACAGACATTTATAGACATCTGACTCAAACCGTGTCTTTCGGTAAGTTGTGGGGTTATGTGGAAATATAGCTGTCAAAGTAATTTAGGAGCAAAAAAATAATTAATCATACAAAAACACGAGAATTGTCGTATTTCAAAACAGATGATTGCAAATTTAAATCCAGATTGCAGTGCTGCCAGAACTGCAGTGTACTGTAAATTGTATGCTTGTTGTGACTACAGCATTATTAATCTTTTTATGGTTATGTTTAAACACTGGAAGCATTTGTTTAAGGTTAGGGAAAGATCATGGTCTTTGTTTAATACAGAAAAAGTCCACAGTGACTTGAAGCGCAACATGTGTATGAACATTTAAGTGAAACCACAATTTTTCATCAACCAAAGTGCTTTTGTTGCCTAAACCTGGGTTTGGGTTAGGGTTAGGGTAAGGGTTAGGGTTAGGGGTTAGGGTTAGGGTAAGGGTTAGGGGTTAGGGTTAGGGTTAGGGTTAGGGTTAGGGGTTAGGGTTTAGGGTTAGGGTTAGGGTTAGGGTTAGGGGTTAGGGTTAGGAGTACTACATCTTGTACACCCATCATCCACCCCGACCTCCTCCCTCCGACATCAGTGCAATATACTGTATGAATGTTTGCGCCTCATTAATTCAGAAAAATGTTGCCTGTGAACATTATTCATGCAGTAATTATGTTTGCCAATGCAACATAATTGGGAAAACAATTTAGTATAAATGTAATTTCAGGGAGACAGAGTTGACAAGACACATTATGCATCCTAGTGTGTAAGTAAATACAAATAGTAAGGTATTGTATTTTTGAGGAAAACCAAATGAAGCTTAAACCAAACGAAAGAAATGAAACTGTAACAAAACTTATAATTGTGAGTGGCGACTGCTGCTTCCATCAAACTTTGTATCATTTCACTTCTATGGAGAAAAAAGTAAAATATGACTTGATATTTGTTGGGTTGGTGGTTTTCAGAATTAATGACTGTACATCGTTCAAATACTATAACTATCGTCCAATTCTACAGGAAACAAACTTATATTCTATAATTAGATGCATTTTCATTGCTTTTACAAGTGTTTTCCTTCAGCTGAAAAGGCGCTTAAATTAATATTTTATGGAAACGAACACAAAAACATAGTCATTGATATGCTGCAGCCACACTAACCACTAATTTACATCTCCATGTACCAACTGCTATTCATTATTGTTTGGCATTTTCTATTTTCTATCTGACACATTATAATTGGGTTGGAAATAATGGCTTTTTGTGTGCTTTGAAAATGACTAATTACTAAATTTAGAGCATAGACTGTGACAAATAATATGCACACTGCAAAAATATGCCCTCCATACAAAATGGGCAATCTTCTACGACTCCCAACCTAGGGGTCAGGACCCCTTCAAGGGGTCACAAGATAATATGAGGGGCCATAAGATGACTGAAGGATAATAAAGCAGAATAAACATATTTCTTCTACACAAAATGATTTCTTCTAATCTTTGCTTTTCTTGCACTAAACCTCCAGGGGCTCCAGGTTTACTCCACATCAATCCAGTCTACAAAATTTGATTAACTGAAAATTTGTTTGAAATTTGCTGCACTGAAGTACAAAATCAACTCTGACAGTTTCTCCATCGGTTTTCTCCAACAGGGACTTTTTGTGTCAGTTTATATTGAGTTCATTTGTTGTAAAGTTGTATTTTATTAAAACTGCACTCAGAAAACTGAGGACAAGGTCGTATTATTCCATCATAACACTGTAAAGCTACAACCAACTATTATTTTCATTATTAATAGGTCTGAAAACTACTTTCTATGATTGATTGTTCAGTATATAAAATGTTAGAGACTAGTGAAACCCCAAGATATTGAGTTTACTATCATGGAAAACTGGGAATATTAGAAACTATTTACATTTGAGAAACTGCTAACAGTGCATTTTGGGATTTGTTGCACTAAAATAAATGACTTACATGACTAATAAAAATCAAAACTGTTGCAGTTAAATGATTTTCTAAGGGGCCCGACAATAAACTTCAGCCCCAGGGCCCCTATAGCAGGTAAATCCTGCCAAGAAAAGGAGTTGAAGTAGACGTTGCTTCAGTTTAAGCCTAAAATAATGACTTTTGTTTTTTGAAAACTGATGTATAACGCTTACAGCTCTCTGAATCTGCAGCCTGCAGCATCTGTTAATACCCCCGTCTTCAGCACTTCAGCTTGTGTTTGGTTCCCCTTTGAAACCAAGAGACAATATTAATAAATTGGTATTATAAATAAATTGCTTTGGCAGATTCACTGGTATGAAAACACCGGGGTGTTTTGGCTACACTTTGCAGCTCCCCTAATTGAGAGGATTCAGAGCGCCTTTGACAGATTGAGTGGACTGCAGTGCATCGCATGATTTAGTAGACGGAGGGGCAGGTTGCCAGACTGAAAACATTCGGAGGGTTGGCAGCAACCAGAGCTGCACTCAAAGGAAAAGGCAGCGGGGCAGCTCAGTGCTTCAATTATCGCTGTCTACATATTTGGTTCAATAGTCAGTGATATGTTATTGGGTTACAGCGTAGGTGTCAAACTGCTGATTTCTGAGGGCTGATGTGGTTCATGGTGAGGTCAGTAGGCAGTTGTGTATTAACATGTTTTATTTGTCATTAATGCAGCTTTTTTGATTTTTTAAAGCTGCACTAATCAATGTTTTTAATTTTATCAATGGACGTATCCGGAGCACAATATCTGTTTTTAAATTGGTTTTGGGCGGCCATTGGTTTCCATTCATTCCAGTACAGAAAAAAAAAATCAATTTGCAGAGACTAGAAACTACTAGATTGGTAATCCAGCATGAACAGAATCTGATCTACATTATTTCTTGTCAAAGTTACTCTGTCGTTGTGTAGGAAAGCAGTTCTGGTGTGTTCAAGGACAGTCTGAGATGTGGTAAATTTAGCCGCAGGCATAGTAATAATAAATATATAATACAACTCTGCAGTTCCCCTCAGCTCTATGAATATTTTTAATGTCTTTTAGCTCCTAGTTTTACATTTACTTTACAGCAGACAGACAAAGTTAGAGACTAACTGGTGAAGAAAGCAGCTAAAAGAGTCAGATATTTTTCTCTGGAGTTGACGGAGACCAAACCAGAGCTTACCTGTGTGTTTTAAAATGGAAGTTGACCTGATCAAGAGTGTTTAGCCACTGATTCGTATAAATGAAATCTAACATGTTTATAACGTGCAAATCTTAGCTGTAAACATGTGTAATAATCCTTGCCTGGAGAGCACCTCATCTGGATGCTGCACTCTGATTTAAAAGTTCTGATTATTCTGTCATTTGTAGCCGCCATGAAATTCCTCTATTTTGCGTAGTTATGTGGTTTCACCAGAAATATGAGTCACAGTGTGTAAAGGAAGCTGTTATCTGCACACACACAACCACTTCCTCTCATGTCAGTTTACCTCCGAACGCAGCGAAACTGAAGAATCTCATCAGACTCTTTGTCACTCTGACAGGCCGAGCGACCAACCAGAACAAACATCGTCTCTCCGTGAGGCTGTCTGTGTTCAGCCAAAGGTGTCACATCTATTTGTCTGCATGGGTCTCTGGGTGTGTGTGTGTGTGTGTGAAAGACTCTGACCAGTTATCTCCCCCAGGTTGTCTTTGGCTGACTGGCCTCAGTTTCTACCAGCAAAAGCTTTTTGCTGGGTGCTCTTAGCATAGTGGGAATTACTCCCATTGATTTATTCCCCTTGCTTAACTGGGGAATGAAAACAACTCCACTGGGCTTTACTTACCTTAAGATTTGATTTTTTTTGTGGTGATTTATTCAGTGATTCTCAATTGTCTGCTGGATTTGTAATTTGTAAAGTTACATTTTCCAGTGCATATTTGCTTGAAACCTGATATAAAACTAATCTCATGTGAATACTTTGAGGAATACTTTGGAGCCTGAATCTGATCCTAAATACAGAAACATTAAGTTAATGGAGGCTGGAGGCTTTGGTGCATTTTAGGCACAAGCATCCGGTTCTGCTTTGTTAAATCAGGAAGTGAAAACTTTTGACCTTATTTGATGATATCAGCGAAAAATACCTCTGAGCTTTGTCCACACTGGAATTAGACTCCATAACTTTCGGCATGATAGTGCCTTGCTCAACGCAGCTATACACACATTCATGAACCCTCAACCTTTGATGGCCTGCTAGACGAGTTAGAGATGAATGTGTTCCTTTAGTTAAGACAACATTACTGATCCCAACAGTCAACAAAGCATAACATAAAGTGTTTGATAAGAATAACTCATGCAGGAAGAGATTTACGGCTGATATGAATCCCCCTTTTTTTTTCTTTCCCTGCATTCTTTGACTATTTTAACGAAACAGTTGATATCATATTACATTAAAAAAAAAAAAAAAAAGCTGTTGGTGGTGGCTGTGGTTCATTGTGCAATTAATGTTTTCTAATAAGTCCTGTCACAACAGCTGCGGATACATGCAGACTGTTTTTTTTTATTGTGATTGAAATCATTTCAGTTTACATAGGATGTGATCTAATACGTCCTGGTGTTTACATGCATTTAATCGGAACAGCTGTGTGACATGCGCAAAAGTGATGAATGCATCAGGGTGATATGTCACAATGTTCCCACCAGCTACTGTCAGCCCAACAATAAGAGGGTAGGGGGGAGACTCAGCAGCCAGACAACGGCTGAGACTGTCACTACAACGAGAATAGCTGGTCAGTACACCTTAAGTGAGCTAGTCAGGTCAGGCTAACCCATTGTCGCTAACTTCGGGGCTAACCACTGGCAGGCAGCAAGCAGGACACGGGTCTTGAGGAGCTCGAGTAGCATTTATTCACTGACAAATAGCCTGAACTGTACACACGCTGTACTGCTACGTTCACAGCTGCTAACTTCATATTCTCTTGAATCAGTCACCCATTTGTGGGACTTGCTATCATTTCCCTGTCTCCCCATTTCGAATTCGGATAGTTGCATGTCTGGGTTTGATTGGAGGGTTTATGCAGATCACCTGTGTGCAGAGTGTGGGGACTGGCTCCCAGGTGGTGAATGAGAGCAGCTGGGTGCGTTCTCCTCTCGGCCAATCAGGCTGTAATGACGCCCTTTTTCTGGGGTTTAAGAGAGGAGAGAAACTGCACACCGTGGTCTTTTGTGTCTTCTTTCTGGTCTTTTTCTTTCTGATGTGAGGGTACCTTTTTTACATTACATTTCATTTAGCAGACGCTTTTATCCAAAGTGACGTACATATGAGACTGATACAACACAGGCAGGGATCTAGTCAGGAGACAACAACACCAGTAAGTGCCATAAAGCTTCAGTTTGGGCCCGATAGGACGTAAGTGCCAACAGGCAGCGCAACAAGGCAATAATTAGAGTGCATAGAAGTATGTTTTTTTTGTTTTTTTTTGTTTTTTTTTCTCCCTACAGTTCATCAAGTGCAGAGGTGTTCGCGAAAGAGCTTGGTCTTTAGTCTTTTCTTAAAGATTGAGAAGGACTCTGCAGATCTAACAGAGTTTGGTAATTTGTTCCACCACCAGGGAACTACAGAGGAGAAGAGTCTAGCCAGCGACTTAGGGCCCTGTTGTGGTACCAGGCACCTTTCGTTGGCAGAGCGTAGTGGGAGGGAGGGAGCGTAGACCTGAATGAGGGAGTTCAGGTAGGCAGGAGCCGTTTTAGTTGCTGTTGTGTAAGCAAGTGTCAGGGTTTTGAATTTGATGCGAGCAGCAACTGGGAGCCAGTGGAGGGATATCAACAGCACTGCCGCGTTCTGGATCATCTGCAGAGGTTTAAGTGTACATGCAGGGAGGCCTGCCAGTAAGGAGTTGCAGTAGTCGATGCGAGAGCCTGTACCAGGAGTTGTGCTGCATGCTCAGACAGGTAGGGTCTGATCTTCCTGATGTTGTACAGGGCAAATCGACATGATCGAGCGACTGAGGCCACGTGAACCTTGGCCTCAGTCGCTGTGAGGGAATACCATAACATAAACCAAGTGTCCTGCATTGGTTTCCTTGTGCCCATTGTGCAAGAAGTTGTGCTTGCCCCACGATAGCCTAAACACCTGCAGGCTTTATTTTTTTTATACATATTAAAGAGGCATTATTTCATAAAGGGGACGTTTCCCATTGTGCAACACCTTGTGAGGTTTCTCAAAGTGAATATTATTTGGCTTTCTTTTTATTTCTTCATGTGGCTGGGAGCTGGTTTTCCGACTTCTTACAGAACATCTGTGTTCAAGGGGAATCAGTGCCGCCACACTCTGTCACACAGAAACAATCGGATTAAGCATTTACATGGTTATTAGGCGCAAATGTCTTCCCATTGAACAGATTATCAAAGGTTAACACCAACCGTCTCAACCTGATTTAAAAATTCCTTCCGATCAGGCCGGATCTCTTCCGATTGAGGTGGTTACATGAGGCATGTTTACTCTGATTGGGCTATTATTCCAATTATATAAATGGGTCCATTTAAAAGCCACTAATGATACTGAATTACCAAGTTCCCTTACTGTAGAGGCACTACTGTAGGTTAGAAAGTGTTTCATCCGCAGCACGGTGTCATAAACTATCAGCATGCAACTAAGCATAATGTGTTTTGTAGGCTTGGTTCAGTGTTGCAGCTCCACTTGCCCTTTGAGGTAATTACTCAAAAGATCAACATTTAGCATTGACATTTTCAGGCGGGGCAGGACACGCTTGAGTCTCCCTCTCAGGTAAATTTAACGATTACCTCATCAGCTCCATGCGGTGACCCATAATGGAGACAGTACAGCCACATTTTAATGATTTCATACTCGAAAAGGTTGTTCTTCAATCTCCCGCTGTGTGTTCCGGGTTTCCTAAAGTGATTGTATTTCTTGGCAGTCAAAAAGGTTTGTTTCAGTTACTGATAAGCCTAGATGTGACTTTATCAAAAACTTAAGATAACTCTGTGCCGGTAAATGTGAAACCTTTTTTGCAGGAAACATTACAAGCACAGGTGTAAAATATTAACGATGCTGGTAAAGACCTTTTTCACAGGAAACATTGTTAAATCTGCAACAGTTTAATGAATCGATTAGTGGATAAGACAGAAAATCACTATTTTTATAAATGAATAATTGTTTTAGTCAGTTTTTTAAGCAAAAATGCACCAAACTTTGCTGGCTGCAGCTTCTCAAATGTGATGACTTGTTTGTCATCTTTGGATTTTTTACTGTTTGTTGGACAAAATAAGGCATTTCAACACATCACCTTGGACTAATTTTTCACTATTTTCTGACATTTTATAGATATAATGATTGAGAAAACAATCGTTTGTCCAATGCACTATACTAAGGTCATGGATTTGGAAAACTAAATGGGATTCAGCCATCGTTAACGTTATTAAACACACCTGTGCTTTTCCTGCTTTTGAAGCAAGAACCTCTGCACCGTACATGCTGGCTCGCTGTCACACTGTCATGGACGTTTTTGAATTGAACCGAGCCATTGTTAATCTTATTAGTAACATCCTGTATGACAAGTCAAATTTCCTGCTGTGCAAAGGGACCGACATTTCTAAAGCAGGAAGAGAGCAAAGATATTTTGACCTGTAATGCTTTGCACAAGCTCAAACATAAAGGTTTAAGAAATCTGAGAAATTGTGACATAAAATGATGTTGTAGTTGGATCGTGCAACCTCGGATAAGAGATTCACCTGCGAGCATTCCTCCCTTGACTGAAAACTTAGAGCAACATGACTTAGAGCAAGAACAAAGTGTGCTTAATGTCTATGAAACTTATTACCAAACTTAGTTTTTTGTATTTTTAATATTTAACTAGAACGTTGATACATAAGTAAGTTGTAAGGCAGTTACGTTGCTTTTGGGTGGTTGCTAAGGTGTTTCTTCTTAAGGCAGAACTAGATGGTTGCTAGGGTGTTCTGGGAGGTTGCTAGGTTACTGCTGCTGTATGCTCATATAAGACAGACAGGTTCATTACAAGCAAACTATCAATATATAGTAATTATGATTATTTATGTTATGATTCATAGCTTTATAAAGTGACAAAATATATTCTTACAATAAAAGAAATCTTGTAATTAAGAGATCTTCTCATGGAGACACGTGACTTGAAATAATAATTCCTGTTAATGATGCTGTTTTCAGGAGGAAATGTTCCGCCTCATGTGGACATGTTCCACTTTCTATTCCCAGGGAGCCGTGATTTCCCAGAGGATGTGCGTCCTCTGAGGACTTGGCTGCTATTCTTGGATAAACGTTTTTTTGGAACATGCACATGAGCTTAATATTCATAAAGAGGTGAATAAATACTTAAGTGCTTTTTTTTATTTTATGAGCTGCTCTTGAGCTTTGAGCATTTTTTTTAATTAAAATACTTCCCCTCCTATTTCTTGTCTGTCCTTCCAGTTGAACCAACAACAATATCTGACATATCGTTACTGTTTCATGTGGACTGAAAGTATTCTCACCTTTTTCTGTTTTTACTCAGAGGGATTGAGTGATTTCTCTTTTTTCCCCATTTCTGTGGAGTTTGCTAGTAAAACAAACAAAAGTTATGTTTACATTCAATGTTTCTCACAAAAAATGCATTGTGTGTATCCTTGAGGTCTCACAAAAATATTGAATTCATTTCCTTCCTGTCTTTCTAGATATTTAAAAACTTGCATTGTTTACATCCGTGTACCTTGTGCAGCTGTTTTCTTCACTGCCTTTTTGCTGGCACATTGCTGCATTTCTTGGTGTAATACAGCAATCTGTGAATCAGAGGCCTTATTCAGAAAACTCCTTAAATAGTCACTCCTAACTTTACTAAAACCTGATTATAGTCAGTCAAATGCTGCGGGTAATGAGCCTCATCATATTTTTTTTTTTTTTTTTTGGAACATTTAATGAACTTTTAAATGCATATTAATTTGATGCTGTGAGTTTAGAACAATCCAATCAGCTCACCAATAAATCAAAACAATCCACTAACTCTGAGATGACATTTTATACAACTTCTCATTACTTGGAAGGGTTAGGACATGGGAAAAATGCAGTTTGCAATGCTGATGAACCTGCGATACATCAGCTGCCTGTAAAAAAAATATTCCTCAAACCAAAAATGCAATCTCCAGACCCCAGTTTGTTAAAATAAATGATTAAATATGTAGATTAACTGCTGACCCATTGCCATAAATGTATTAAATGGACAGGTTCACAATCTTAAAACAACAGTCAGTGAAAGAGGTTTTCCTCGCTGTAATCATTCCTCCTGTTCATACTGGCTGTTAAAAGATCCCCTTCAAATGTGCTTCCAATGGAAGTGATGGAGGCCAAAATCCACAGTGTGTCCACAGGCTTCAGGCTCATATCAGCTGCAGGTGGAAGTATAGTAACAAAAAGAGGAACTTTGGCACTAAAAAGACTGTAACATTTAAAGATATCTACTTGATTTGACTCATTTGGACGCTGAAGCTTCATATTAGCTTCAGATAAACATTTAAATACATTTTTTTGCACAGAAGGAGGACTGTGGATTTTGTCCTCCATCACTTCCATTGTAAGTGCATCATGAAGGGATCTTCTAATGGTCAGTATGAACAGGAGGAATGATTACAGCAAGAAGTTGGGCTCCTGACAGGCCTGAAAAATTGTGATCCTGTTCTTTAATAAAGCTGAGTTCATTGCCATCAATGGATTACCAGTAAAACTGTCGCTATATTCAGAATTACTCTATTAAAATTTTGTTTGGTCAACTGAAAAAAAATATATTGCAGTATCATCACACAGGTGGTAATCTGCTTGACAAGTCAATTTTAGTATTTTATCATGTATTAAAATCTATTCTATTGGTCGATCTGTCTAGTCGCCTCGCTCCTGTGATGAATATCATCTTTCACATTCACTGACGCAGACTGGTCACCTGTAAACCAATCACTGTGGAGATAGAGAGTACGTTCATTGATGAAACATGATGTCATCCTTCAGTTCCTTACTAACAGTTGCTCTCAGCTGGACACTTTTTTAGCACCATTTAGTAGAAATCTAGCAGTAAAATAAGATCAGTTGTGAATAAGTCCCCAGAGATATAGTGCAAAGCAACTGGCAGGACTGGTGTATGGTGTCACCCACGTACAACGACGTGCACGAGCATGAGACGGACAAAACTCACTCATTAAAAAAAACTGCTCCTATGTACTTAACCTCGACGCTCAGAGGATGTGAAGGTTTCTTGACTTTCTGCCCTCTGAACTAAAGTTGTCATATCGAAAGTTCATCAGGTTCACGACAACTCCCGGACAGGAAAGAAATACAAGACTTATGGAAATCCGTTGGCTTGGTTACAAGATAAATGGTGGAAATCACATAATCCAAACAACGAGGCAAGAAAGCAAACCGAGACGACGGCTCAGCAGCAGCTTCTTCTTCTTCTACTTCTTCTTCAAATTAAACTGAGTATGCGAGCGAGGAATGAAGCTGACAGCCAACGTCCACAAACATGACGGATAGTTACAGTTTTTCTTCATTACTTCCAATTTAATTTGACATTTAATACCGTCGGTCTTGACCTTTTTCTCTTCTGGTCATTAGGCATTGTTATTGTCATTAAAGCTGTCAGTCAGACTGCAGCCAAGAAACGCTCATTTGTTAGTTATTGGTTGCTGGTTAAAATCCTCCGACCATGTGGGAAACAGTCCCCCCCCCCCCAACAGTTGTGCGAATGGAGTATAATAAAGAACATGTAAATGTACCTGAGGTGTAGAAAGCCAGGAGACTCTATACACTCTATACTCCTTACTCATTACTATAATAGATGACGACATTATTTCATGGATTTTCATTTAAAATTTTAAAATGTTTACAGTTCACTGTGAAAAAAAAAAGTTACTAAAAATGACATTTATTGCATTTTTACTTTAATAACATTGTGTTTGAAGTTCACTTTACTCATTATCTGATATTTATTTGTCTTTTACTGAGCAGCCCACATATAAAAAGTAGAAGTGTAATACAAACATGATGATGATGATGATGATGATGGTGATGGTAGTAGTAGTAGTAATAATAGTAGTAATAATAATAGTAGTAATAATAATAATTATAATGACAGTAATTATAATGACAGTAATAATAATAATAATAATAATAATAATAATAATAATAATAATAATAATAAATTTTATTTGGAGGCGCCTTTCAAGTCACCCAAGGTCACTTTACAAGAAATAAAAGCATAAAAGAAAAAAAAAACATCAATTAATACAAAACATCAGCATAAAAACAGGTGAAGTTTATTGCAATTATTGGAGTTTAATGCATTGAGGGGATCCTTAAATATGGTTTTCAAAACCTGATTATATAGAAATTATTGATCTAATAATCTTTTTTTTTTTTTTTTTTTTTTTAAATATTTGCACTGATTATTCCATTTGAATCTCAGATGTAGAGATTCAACCCTGTCTCCTACAAATTAATACACTGCAACAGCAAATACATTTTGCTAAACATAATGAGAAAATGTTAATGAACTTATCTGCTGCTTATCAAGCTGCAAAAATGTTGATACTGAACGTTTGAGTGACGTCCACTCATGGGTGACTACGGCAATATTAAACTTTTTATGTTTTTATGGGGCTGCAACTGATTATTTTCATTAGTTGTTTTTAGTTTATTATCATAGAGGACAAAAGAGAAAATATTCACATTTTATAAGTTGGAATCAGAGAATATGGAAATTTTCTTCTTAAAAAAATGACTCAAAATGATGAATCGATTGTTAAAATAGATTAGATTAGTCGTTGCAGCTCTACTGGCAGCACTTGGTTAGAGAAAAATCATGATCTTTGTTTCATGGAGGAGAAAAAAAAAGTCATTTTAAGTGCTTTTTTTGCGTTTAATTCATCTGAAAAAACATTGCCTGTGAACATAATCCAGCAATCAGCAATGCAACGTAACAAATTAGTCCTCAACAGTGCAACATTTACACTACATGTACCCCAACTAGCAAGAAAGCTCCCAAAAAGCCTGCGTCCGTCACGTCAGCAGCACCTCGCAGGCTGCAGCAGTCCCTTTTTAAAATCTCAATGTTTCCTCTTAAATAACTTCAAAGTCCTTTAGAGGAGAATTATCATACGTTTTTATATATTCTTTTTCCTGCTTGTTCCAACAGTTCATTGAAGCAATATCACGCTCTGTATTGACTGAAATTTCCAAACCCGAGAGGCTTCACCATCACATCAAAAGCTACAGGTCTTATACGGATTCCCCTGCAGTCGAGTGTGACCCGTGTCTTTATCTGTTAGAAAACTCCTGACAAGAATTTAAATCGACCTTCAGTGGATGTTAAACAAGACTCTGCAGCTGAACGTGCCTTTTTAGTTTTGTAATGATGGAAATAATGTGTGAGAAAGAATTCGCTAAAAGAGAGTAAGAAAGCCTTTTTATATAAGAGTAAAGTACCTTTGCTTCCCTTGAAAAGGAAAACGTTTTTCACGTCTTTCACCCTGACTTGTTTTCTTCTTTCAAGGACTTTTTTTTTCTTTCATAGTCGTGTTAAGGACACAGGAGTGTTTTATTGCCAGAACGCTTTGACCTCTGCCTCTGGTTGCTGTAATGCTGCTGATAAACAAAACTATCCTCATTCTGCTGCTGCTGCATTTCGAAGGGCACCAGCTAAAAGCCTTTTAATGTAGAAGGTGGTGCGGATTTGTCAAGTTAACTGCATGACATTTACCTTTTTTTGTTTCTACTTTAGAGACAAAGAGAGGGTGAGAATAATAAGAAAAGATACAGAAGATAAAGTTTCTTTCATTTCTTGAAAAAATAAATGCTGAATAAAATCTGTAATTCTGTAAAAGATGTGTGACACAGAACCAGAGGTGGTTAAGTATAAGATCACAAGTTCAGTCATGTAAACATTATTTGAGAGGCGGAGCTGCTAAAGAAGCAGAAGAAAATAGATTCTGTTTATACTTTGAAAAGCATTCCTTTGGGTTTTTTTTCTGATTTGCCATTTAGCTAATTGCTTAAAGGATAAAACATGTTCCTTTATTGTCAACAAATCCCCATGAAAAAAACCATCTCCAGACTTTGGATACACATTCCAGGAAGACAAAACCTTTTACCAAACATGTTTATGAGTAGACATACAGTATATAACTTGCATATTTGGGCTAACATTAGCTACTTTAGGTCAGGTACTGTAATCAAGTAGCATTAAACTTAGTGAAATATCGCAAAAATAGTCCCGGAGCTGGAGAGAGCAGCTGTGAGCCAACTGTCAATCAACACCCACACGGCAGACATCAGAGCTACTATAAGTCCTCCAATCTTATTAACAGAGCAATAATTTCCAAAATGACCATCAGCACATTTATTAGAGGGCCTGAATTAAGAGATTGAGACCATAATGACTTGCTGGAAAAATGATTGACTCTAGTATTTCTAAGAGAGAAGTGGAGTCAGTTGGAGCGTCTAGCAGCTGTCGGTGGCCTTTTTTTAAAGTACTTCTGCATTGGCATCATCCTCAAGCTGTCAGCGAAGTGAACACCTATGATCAATCATTACGCTGTGATCAAATATTAGCA